>NW_028227726.1:0-23818 GCF_978045245.1 Mus caroli | reverse complement strand
TAAATTCTAAGTTTTTCAGTGCAACTCACTCATATACTATGTACTACACTGTGCATTTCGTCTAATGCGTGTTTTTCAGTAAATTCTAAGTTTTTCAGTGCAACTCACTCATATACTATGTACTACACTGTGCATTTCGTCTAATGCGGGTTTTTCAGTAAATTCTAAGTTTTTCAGTGCAACTCACTCATATACTATGTACTACACTGTGCATTTCGTCTAATGCGGGTTTTTCAGTAAATTCTAAGTTTTTCAGTGTAACTCACTCCTATACAATGTACTACACTGTGCATTTCGTCTAATGCGGGTTTTTCAGTAAATTCTAAGTTTTTCAGTGTAACTCACTCCTATACAATGTACTACACTGTGCATTTCGTCTAATGCGGGTTTTTCAGTAAATTCTAAGTTTTTCAGTTCAACTCACTGATATACTATGTACTACACTGTGCATTTCGTCTAATGCGGGTTTTTCAGTAAATTCTAAGTTTTTCAGTGCAACTCACTCATATACTATGTACTACACTGTGCATTTCGTCTAATGCGGGTTTTTCAGTAAATTCTAAGTTTTTCAGTGTAACTCACTCCTATACAATGTACTACACTGTGCATTTCGTCTAATGCGGGTTTTTCAGTAAATTCTAAGTTTTTCAGTGTAACTCACTCCTATACAATGTACTACACTGTGCATTTCGTCTAATGCGGGTTTTTCAGTAAATTCTAAGTTTTTCAGTGCAACTCACTCATATACTATGTACTACACTGTGCATTTCGTCTAATGCGGGTTTTTCAGTAAATTCTAAGTTTTTCAGTGCAACTCACTCATATACAATGTACTACACTGTGCATTTCGTCTAATGCGGGTTTTTCAGTAAATTCTAAGTTTTTCAGTGCAAATCACTCATATACAATGTACTACACTCTGCATTTCGTCTAATGCGGGTTTTTCAGTAAATTCTAAGTTTTTCAGTGTAGCTCACTCCTATACAATGTACTACACTGTGCATTTCGTCTAATGCGGGTTTTTCAGTAAATTCTAAGTTTTTCAGTGCAACTCACTCATATACTATGTACTACACTGTGCATTTCGTCTAATGCGGGTTTTTCAGTAAATTCTAAGTTTTTCAGTGCAACTCACTCATATACTATGTACTACACTGTGCATTTCGTCTAATGCGGGTTTTTCAGTAAATTCTAAGTTTTTCAGTGTAACTCACTCCTATACAATGTACTACACTGTGCATTTCGTCTAATGCGGGTTTTTCAGTAAATTCTAAGTTTTTCAGTGCAGCTCACTCATATACTATGTACTACACTGTGCATTTCGTCTTATGCGGGTTTTTCAGTAAATTCTAAGTTTTTCAGTGCCACTCAATCATATACAATGTACTACACTGTGCATTTCGTCTAATGCGGGTTTTTCAGTAAATTCTAAGTTTTTCAGTGCAACTCACTCATATACTATGTACTACACTGTGCATTTCGTCTAATGCGGGTTTTTCAGTAAATTCTAAGTTTTTCAGTGCAACTCACTCATATACTATGTACTAAACTGTGCATTTCGTCTAATGCGGGTTTTTCAGTAAATTCTAAGTTTTTCAGTGCAACTCACTCATATACAATGTACTACACTGTGCATTTCGTCTAATGCGGGTTTTTCAGTAAATTCTAAGTTTTTCAGTGCAAATCACTCATATACAATGTACTACACTCTGCATTTCGTCTAATGCGGGTTTTTCAGTAAATTCTAAGTTTTTCAGTGTAACTCACTCATATACAATGTACTACACTGTGCATTTCGTCTAATGCGGGTTTTTCAGTAAATTCTAAGTTTTTCAGTGCAACTCACTCATATACTATGTACTACACTGTGCATTTCGTCTAATGCGGGTTTTTCAGTAAATTCTAAGTTTTTCAGTGCAACTCACTCATATACTATGTACTACACTGTGCATTTCGTCTAATGCGGGTTTTTCAGTAAATTCTAAGTTTTTCAGTGCAACTCACTCATATACAATGTACTACACTGTGCATTTCGTCTAATGCGGGTTTTTCAGTAAATTCTAAGTTTTTCAGTGCAACTCACTCATATACAATGTACTACACTGTGCATTTCGTCTAATGCGGGTTTTTCAGTAAATTCTAAGTTTTTCAGTGCAAATCACTCATATACAATGTACTACACTCTGCATTTCGTCTAATGCGGGTTTTTCAGTAAATTCTAAGTTTTCCAGTGTAGCTCACTCATATACAACGTACTACACTGTGCATTTCGTCTAATGCGGGTTTTTCAGTAAATTCTAAGTTTTTCAGTGTAACTCACTCCTATACAATGTACTACACTGTGCATTTCGTCTAATGCGGGTTTTTCAGTAAATTCTAAGTTTTTCAGTGCAACTCACTCATATACTATGTACTACACTGTGCATTTCGTCTAATGCGGGTTTTTCAGTAAATTCTAAGTTTTTCAGTGCAACTCACTCATATACAATGTACTACACTGTGCATTTCGTTAAATGCGGGTTTTTCAGTAAATTCTAAGTTTTTCAGTGCAACTCACTCATATACAATGTACTACACTGTGCATTTCGTCTAATGCGGGTTTTCTGTAAATTCTAAGTTTTTCAGTGCAACTCACTCATATACTATGTACTACACTGTGCATTTCGTCTAATGCGGGTTTTTCAGTAAATTCTAAGTTTTTCAGTGTAACTCACTCCTATACAATGTACTACACTGTGCATTTCGTCCTATGCGGGTTTTTCAGTAAATTCTAAGTTTTTCAGTGTAACTCACTCCTATACAATGTACTACACTGTGCATTTCGTCTAATGCGGGTTTTTCAGTAAATTCTAAGTTTTTCAGTGCAACTCACTCATATACTATGTACTACACTGTGCATTTCGTCTAATGCGGGTTTTTCAGTAAATTCTAAGTTTTTCAGTGCAACTCACTCATATACAATGTACTACACTGTGCATTTCGTCTAATGCGGGTTTTTCAGTAAATTCTAAGTTTTTTCAGTGCAAATCACTCATATACAATGTACTACACTCTGCATTTCGTCTAATGCGGGGTTTTTCAGTAAAATTCTAAGTTTTTCAGTGTAGCTCACTCATATACAATGTACTACACTGTGCATTTCGTCTAATGCGGGTTTTTCAGTAAATTCTAAGTTTTTCAGTGCAGCTCACTCATATACTATGTACTAAACTGTGCATTTCGTCTTATGCGGGTTTTTCAGTAAATTCTAAGTTTTTCAGTGCAACTCAATCATATACAATGTACTACACTGTGCATTTCGTCTAATGCGGGTTTTTCAGTAAATTCTAAGTTTTTCAGTGCAAACTCACTCATATACTATGTACTACACTGTGCATTTCGTCTAATGCGGGTTTTTCAGTAAATTCTAAGTTTTTCAGTGCAACTCACTCATATACAATGTACTACACTGTGCATTTCGTCTAATGCGGGTTTTTCAGTAAATTCTAAGTTTTTCAGTGCAACTCACTCATATACTATGTACTACACTGTGCATTTCGTCTAATGCGGGTTTTTCAGTAAATTCTAAGTTTTTCAGTGCAACTCACTCATATACAATGTACTACACTGTGCATTTCGTCTAATGCGGGTTTTTCAGTAAATTCTAAGTTTTTCAGTGCAAATCACTCATATACAATGTACTACACTCTGCATTTCGTCTAATGCGGGTTTTTCAGTAAATTCTAAGTTTTTCAGTGTAACTCACTCCTATACAATGTACTACACTGTGCATTTCGTCTAATGCGGGTTTTTCAGTAAATTCTAAGTTTTTCAGTGCAACTCACTCATATACTATGTACTACACTGTGCATTTCGTCTAATGCGGGTTTTTCAGTAAATTCTAAGTTTTTCAGTGCAACTCACTCATATACAATGTACTACACTGTGCATTTCGTCTAATGCGGGTTTTTCAGTAAATTCTAAGTTTTTCAGTGCAAATCACTCATATACAATGTACTACACTCTGCATTTCGTCTAATGCGGGTTTTTCAGTAAATTCTAAGTTTTTCAGTGTAGCTCACTCATATACAATGTACTACACTGTGCATTTCGTCTAATGCGGGTTTTTCAGTAAATTCTAAGTTTTTCAGTGCAGCTCACTCATATACTATGTACTACACTGTGCATTTCGTCTTATGCGGGTTTTTCAGTAAATTCTAAGTTTTTCAGTGCAAGTCAATCATATACAATGTACTACACTGTGCATTTCGTCTAATGCGGGTTTTTTCAGTAAATTCTAAGTTTTTCAGTGCAACTCACTCATATACTATGTACTACACTGTGCATTTCGTCTAATGCGGGTTTTTCAGTAAATTCTAAGTTTTTCAGTGCAACTCACTCATATACAATGTACTACACTGTGCATTTCGTCTAATGCGGGTTTTTCAGTAAATTCTAAGTTTTTCAGTGCAACTCACTCATATACTATGTACTACACTGTGCATTTCGTCTAATGCGGGTTTTTCAGTAAATTCTAAGTTTTTCAGTGCAACTCACTCATATACAATGTACTACACTGTGCATTTCGTCTAATGCGGGTTTTTCAGTAAATTCTAAGTTTTTCAGTGCAAATCACTCATATACAATGTACTACACTCCTGCATTTCGTCTAATGCGGGTTTTTCAGTAAATTCTAAGTTTTTCAGTGTAACTCACTCATATACAATGTACTACACTGTGCATTTCGTCTAATGCGGGTTTTTCAGTAAATTCTAAGTTTTTCAGTGCAACTCACTCATATACTATGTACTACACTGTGCATTTCGTCTAATGCGGGTTTTTCAGTAAATTCTAAGTTTTTTCAGTGCAACTCACTCATATACTATGTACTACACTGTGCATTTCGTCTAATGCGGGTTTTTCAGTAAATTCTAAGTTTTTCAGTGCAACTCACTCATATACTATGTACTACACTGTGCATTTCGTCTAATGCGGGTTTTTCAGTAAATTCTAAGTTTTTCAGTGTAACTCACTCCTATACAATGTACTTACACTGTGCATTTCGTCTAATGCGGGTTTTTCAGTAAATTCTAAGTTTTCAGTGTAACTCACTCCTATACAATGTACTACACTGTGCATTTCGTCTAATGCGGGTTTTTCAGTAAATTCTAAGTTTTTCAGTGCAACTCACTCATATACTATGTACTACACTGTGCATTTCGTCTAATGCGGGTTTTTCAGTAAATTCTAAGTTTTCAGTGCAACTCACTCATATACAATGTACTACACTGTGCATTTCGTCTAATGCGGGTTTTTCAGTAAATTCTAAGTTTTTCAGTGCAAATCACTCATATACAATGTACTACACTCTGCATTTCGTCTAATGCGGGTTTTTCAGTAAATTCTAAGTTTTCCAGTGTAGCTCACTCATATACAACGTACTACACTGTGCATTTCGTCTAATGCGGGTTTTTCAGTAAATTCTAAGTTTTTCAGTGTAACTCACTCCTATACAATGTACTACACTGTGCATTTCGTCTAATGCGGGTTTTTCAGTAAATTCTAAGTTTTTCAGTGCAACTCACTCATATACTATGTCCTACACTGTGCATTTCGTCTAATGCGGGTTTTTCAGTAAATTCTAAGTTTTTCAGTGCAACTCACTCATATACAATGTACTACACTGTGCATTTCGTCTAATGCGGGTTTTTCAGTAAATTCTAAGTTTTTCAGTGCAAACTCACCTATATACTATGTACTACACTGTGCATTTCGTCTAATGCGGGTTTTTCAGTAAATTCTAAGTTTTTCAGTGCAACTCACTCATATACAATGTACCACACTGTGCATTTCGTCTAATGCGGGTTTTTCAGTAAATTCTAAGTTTTTCAGTGCAACTCACTCATATACTATGTACTACACTGTGCATTTCGTCTAATGCGGGTTTTTCAGTAAATTCCTAAGTTTCAGTGCAAATCACTCATATACAATGTACTACACTCTGCATTTCGTCTAATGCGGGTTTTTCAGTAAATTCTAAGTTTTTCAGTGTAACTCACTCATATACAATGTACTACACTGTGCATTTCGTCTAATGCGGGTTTTTTCAGTAAATTCTAAGTTTTTCAGTGCAACTCACTCATATACAATGTACTACACTGTGCATTTCGTCTAATGCGTGTTTTTCAGTAAATTCTAAGTTTTTCAGTGCAACTCACTCATATACTATGTACTACACTGTGCATTTCGTCTAATGCGGGTTTTTCAGTAAATTCTAAGTTTTTCAGTGCAACTCACTCATATACTATGTACTACACTGTGCATTTCGTCTAATGCGGGTTTTTCAGTAAATTCTAAGTTTTTCAGTGTAACTCACTCCTATACAATGTACTACACTGTGCATTTCGTCTAATGCGGGTTTTTCAGTAAATTCTAAGTTTTTCAGTGTAACTCACTCCTATACAATGTACTACACTGTGCATTTCGTCTAATGCGGGTTTTTCAGTAAATTCTAAGTTTTTCAGTGCAACTCACTCATATACTATGTACTACACTGTGCATTTCGTCTAATGCGGGTTTTTCAGTAAATTCTAAGTTTTTCAGTGCAACTCACTCATATACTATGTACTACACTGTGCATTTCGTCTAATGCGGGTTTTACAGTAAATTCTAAGTTTTTCAGTGTAACTCACTCCTATACAATGTACTACACTGTGCATTTCGTCTAATGCGGGTTTTTCAGTAAATTCTAAGTTTTTCAGTGCAACTCACTCATATACAATGTACTACACTGTGCATTTCGTCTAATGCGGGTTTTTCAGTAAATTCTAAGTTTTTCAGTGCAAATCACTCATATACAATGTACTACACTCTGCATTTCGTCTAATGCGGGTTTTTCAGTAAATTCTAAGTTTTTCAGTGTAGCTCACTCATATACAATGTACTACACTGTGCATTTCGTCTAATGCGGGTTTTTCAGTAAATTCTAAGTTTTTCAGTGCAGCTCACTCATATACTATGTACTAAACTGTGCATTTCGTCTTATGCGGGTTTTTCAGTAAATTCTAAGTTTTTCAGTGCAACTCAATCATATACAATGTACTACACTGTGCATTTCGTCTAATGCGGGTTTTTCAGTAAATTCTAAGTTTTTCAGTGCAACTCACTCATATACTATGTACTACACTGTGCATTTCGTCTAATGCGGGTTTTTCAGTAAATTCTAAGTTTTTCAGTGCAACTCACTCATATACAATGTACTACACTGTGCATTTCGTCTAATGCGGGTTTTTCAGTAAATTCTAAGTTTTTCAGTGCAACTCACTCATATACTATGTACTACACTGTGCATTTCGTCTAATGCGGGTTTTTCAGTAAATTCTATGTTTTTCAGTGCAACTCACTCATATACAATGTACTACACTGTGCATTTCGTCTAATGCGGGTTTTTCAGTAAATTCTAAGTTTTTCAGTGCAAATCACTCATATACAATGTACTACACTCTGCATTTCGTCTAATGCGGGTTTTTCAGTAAATTCTAAGTTTTTCAGTGTAACTCACTCCTATACAATGTACTACACTGTGCATTTCGTCTAATGCGGGTTTTTCAGTAAATTCTAAGTTTTTCAGTGCAACTCACTCATATACTATGTACTACACTGTGCATTTCGTCTAATGCGGGTTTTTCAGTAAATTCTAAGTTTTTCAGTGCAACTCACTCATATACAATGTACTACACTGTGCATTTCGTCTAATGCGGGTTTTTCAGTAAATTCTAAGTTTTTCAGTGCAAATCACTCATATACAATGTACTACACTCTGCATTTCGTCTAATGCGGGTTTTTCAGTAAATTCTAAGTTTTTCAGTGTAGCTCACTCATATACAATGTACTACACTGTGCATTTCGTCTAATGCGGGTTTTTCAGTAAATTCTAAGTTTTTCAGTGCAGCTCACTCATATACTATGTACTACACTGTGCATTTCGTCTTATGCGGGTTTTTCAGTAAATTCTAAGTTTTTCAGTGCAAGTCAATCATATACAATGTACTACACTGTGCATTTCGTCTAATGCGGGTTTTTCAGTAAATTCTAAGTTTTTCAGTGCAACTCACTCATATACTATGTACTACACTGTGCATTTCGTCTAATGCGGGTTTTTCAGTAAATTCTAAGTTTTTCAGTGCAACTCACTCATATACAATGTACTACACTGTGCATTTCGTCTAATGCGGGTTTTTCAGTAAATTCTAAGTTTTTCAGTGCAACTCACTCATATACTATGTACTACACTGTGCATTTCGTCTAATGCGGGTTTTTCAGTAAATTCTAAGTTTTTCAGTGCAACTCACTCATATACAATGTACTACACTGTGCATTTCGTCTAATGCGGGTTTTTCAGTAAATTCTAAGTTTTTCAGTGCAAATCACTCATATACAATGTACTACACTCTGCATTTCGTCTAATGCGGGTTTTTCAGTAAATTCTAAGTTTTTCAGTGTAACTCACTCATATACAATGTACTACACTGTGCATTTCGTCTAATGCGGGTTTTTCAGTAAATTCTAAGTTTTTCAGTGCAACTCACTCATATACTATGTACTACACTGTGCATTTCGTCTAATGCGGGTTTTTCAGTAAATTCTAAGTTTTTCAGTGCAACTCACTCATATACTATGTACTACACTGTGCATTTCGTCTAATGCGGGTTTTTCAGTAAATTCTAAGTTTTTCAGTGCAACTCACTCATATACTATGTACTACACTGTGCATTTCGTCTAATGCGGGTTTTTCAGTAAATTCTAAGTTTTTCAGTGTAACTCACTCCTATACAATGTACTACACTGTGCATTTCGTCTAATGCGGGTTTTTCAGTAAATTCTAAGTTTTTCAGTGTAACTCACTCCTATACAATGTACTACACTGTGCATTTCGTCTAATGCGGGTTTTTCAGTAAATTCTAAGTTTTTCAGTGCAACTCACTCATATACTATGTACTACACTGTGCATTTCGTCTAATGCGGGTTTTTCAGTAAATTCTAAGTTTTTCAGTGCAACTCACTCATATACAATGTACTACACTGTGCATTTCGTCTAATGCGGGTTTTTCAGTAAATTCTAAGTTTTTCAGTGCAAATCACTCATATACAATGTACTACACTCTGCATTTCGTCTAATGCGGGTTTTTCAGTAAATTCTAAGTTTTCCAGTGTAGCTCACTCATATACAACGTACTACACTGTGCATTTCGTCTAATGCGGGTTTTTCAGTAAATTCTAAGTTTTTCAGTGTAACTCACTCCTATACAATGTACTACACTGTGCATTTCGTCTAATGCGGGTTTTTCAGTAAATTCTAAGTTTTTCAGTGCAACTCACTCATATACTATGTCCTACACTGTGCATTTCGTCTAATGCGGGTTTTTCAGTAAATTCTAAGTTTTTCAGTGCAACTCACTCATATACAATGTACTACACTGTGCATTTCGTCTAATGCGGGTTTTTCAGTAAATTCTAAGTTTTTCAGTGCAACTCACCTATATACTATGTACTACACTGTGCATTTCGTCTAATGCGGGTTTTTCAGTAAATTCTAAGTTTTTCAGTGCAACTCACTCATATACAATGTACCACACTGTGCATTTCGTCTAATGCGGGTTTTTCAGTAAATTCTAAGTTTTTCAGTGCAACTCACTCATATACTATGTACTACACTGTGCATTTCGTCTAATGCGGGTTTTTCAGTAAATTCTAAGTTTCAGTGCAAATCACTCATATACAATGTACTACACTCTGCATTTCGTCTAATGCGGGTTTTTCAGTAAATTCTAAGTTTTTCAGTGTAACTCACTCATATACAATGTACTACACTGTGCATTTCGTCTAATGCGGGTTTTTCAGTAAATTCTAAGTTTTTCAGTGCAACTCACTCATATACAATGTACTACACTGTGCATTTCGTCTAATGCGTGTTTTTCAGTAAATTCTAAGTTTTTCAGTGCAACTCACTCATATACTATGTACTACACTGTGCATTTCGTCTAATGCGGGTTTTTCAGTAAATTCTAAGTTTTTCAGTGCAACTCACTCATATACTATGTACTACACTGTGCATTTCGTCTAATGCGGGTTTTTCAGTAAATTCTAAGTTTTTCAGTGTAACTCACTCCTATACAATGTACTACACTGTGCATTTCGTCTAATGCGGGTTTTTCAGTAAATTCTAAGTTTTTCAGTGTAACTCACTCCTATACAATGTACTACACTGTGCATTTCGTCTAATGCGGGTTTTTCAGTAAATTCTAAGTTTTTCAGTGCAACTCACTCATATACTATGTACTACACTGTGCATTTCGTCTAATGCGGGTTTTTCAGTAAATTCTAAGTTTTTCAGTGCAACTCACTCATATACTATGTACTACACTGTGCATTTCGTCTAATGCGGGTTTTTCAGTAAATTCTAAGTTTTTCAGTGTAACTCACTCCTATACAATGTACTACACTGTGCATTTCGTCTAATGCGGGTTTTTCAGTAAATTCTAAGTTTTTCAGTGCAACTCACTCATATACTATGTACTACACTGTGCATTTCGTCTAATGCGGGTTTTTCAGGAAATTCTAAGTTTTTCAGTGCAAATCACTCATATACAATGTACTACACTCTGCATTTCGTCTAATGCGGGTTTTTCAGTAAATTCTATGTTTTTCAGTGTAGCTCACTCATATACAATGTACTACACTGTGCATTTCGTCTAATGCGGGTTTTTCAGTAAATTCTAAGTTTTTCAGTGCAGCTCACTCATATACTATGTACTACACTGTGCATTTCGTCTTATGCGGGTTTTTCAGTAAATTCTAAGTTTTTCAGTGCAACTCAATCATATACAATGTACTACACTGTGCATTTCGTCTAATGCGGGTTTTTCAGTAAATTCTAAGTTTTTCAGTGCAACTCACTCATATACAATGTACTACACTGTGCATTTCGTCTAATGCGGGTTTTTCAGTAAATTCTAAGTTTTTCAGTGCAAATCACTCATATACAATGTACTACACTCTGCATTTCGTCTAATGCGGGTTTTTCAGTAAATTCTAAGTTTTTCAGTGTAACTCACTCATATACAATGTACTACACTGTGCATTTCGTCTAATGCGGGTTTTTCAGTAAATTCTAAGTTTTTCAGTGCAACTCACTCATATACTATGTACTACACGGTGCATTTCGTCTAATGCGGGTTTTTCAGTTAATTCTAAGTTTTTCAGTGCAACTCACTCATATACTATGTACTACACTGTGCATTTCGTCTAATGCGGGTTTTTTCAGTAAATTCTAAGTTTTTCAGTGCAACTCACTCATATACTATGTACTACACTGTGCATTTCGTCTAATGCGGGTTTTTCAGTAAATTCTAAGTTTTAAAGTGTAACTCACTCCTATACAATGTACTACACTGTGCATTTCGTCTAATGCGGGTTTTTCAGTAAATTCTAAGTTTTTCAGTGTAACTCACTCCTATACAATGTACTACACTGTGCATTTCGTCTAATGCGGGTTTTTCAGTAAATTCTAAGTTTTTCAGTGCAACTCACTCATATACTATGTACTACACTGTGCATTTCGTCTAATGCGGGTTTTTCAGTAAATTCTAAGTTTTTCAGTGCAACTCACTCATATACAATGTACTACACTGTGCATTTCGTCTAATGCGGGTTTTTCAGTAAATTCTAAGTTTTTCAGTGCAAATCACTCATATACAATGTACTACACTCTGCATTTCGTCTAATGCGGGTTTTTCAGTAAATTCTAAGTTTTTCAGTGTAGCTCACTCATATACAATGTACTACACTGTGCATTTCGTCTAATGCGGGTTTTTCAGTAAATTCTAAGTTTTTCAGTGTAACTCACTCCTATACAATGTACTAAACTGTGCATTTCGTCTAATGCGGGTTTTTCAGTAAATTCTAAGTTTTTCAGTGCAACTCACTCATATACAATGTACTACACTGTGCATTTCGTCTAATGCGGGTTTTTCAGTAAATTCTAAGTTTTTCAGTGCAACTCACTCATATACTATGTACTACACTGTGCATTTCGTCTAATGCGGGTTTTTCAGTAAATTCTAAGTTTTTCAGTGCAACTCACTCATATACAATGTACTACACTGTGCATTTCGTCTAAGGCGGGTTTTTCAGTAAATTCTAAGGTTTTCAGTGCAACTCACTCATATACAATGTACTACACTGTGCATTTCGTCTAATGTGGGTTTTTCAGTAAATTCTAAGTTTTTCAGTGCAACTCACTCATATAAAATGTACTACACTGTGCATTTCGTCTAAAGCGGGTTTTTCAGTAAATTCTAAGTTTTTCAGTGCAACTCACTCATATACTATGTACTACACTGCATTTCGTCTAATGCGGGTTTTTCAGTAAATTCTAAGTTTTTCAGTGCAACTCACTCATATACAATGTACTACACTGTGCATTTCGACTAATGCGGGTTTTTCAGTAAATTCTAAGTTTTTCAGTGTAGCTCACTCATATACAATGTACTACACTGTGCATTTCGTCTAATGCGGGTTTTTCAGTAAATTCTAAGTTTTTCAGTGCAGCTCACTCATATACTATGTACTACACTGTGCATTTCGTCTTATGCGGGTTTTTCAGTAAATTCTAAGTTTTTCAGTGCAACTCAATCATATACAATGTACTACACTGTGCATTTCGTCTAATGCGGGTTTTTCAGTAAATTCTAAGTTTTTCAGTGCAAATCACTCATATACAATGTACTACACTCTGCATTTCGTCTAATGCGGGTTTTTCAGTAAATTCTAAGTTTTTCAGTGCAACTCACTCATATACTATGTACTACACTGTGCATTTCGTCTAATGCGGGTTTTTCAGTAAATTCTAAGTTTTTCAGTGCAACTCACTCATATACAATGTACTACACTGTGCATTTCGTCTAATGCGGGTTTTTCAGTAAATTCTAAGTTTTTCAGTGCAACTCACTCATATACAATGTACTACACTGTGCATTTCGTCTAATGCGGGTTTTTCAGTAAATTCTAAGTTTTTCAGTGCAACTCACTCATATACTATGTACTACACTGTGCATTTCGTCTAATGCGGGTTTTTCAGTAAATTCTAAGTTTTTCAGTGCAACTCATATACTATGTACTACACTGTGCATTTCGTCTAATGCGGGTTTTTCAGTAAATTCTAAGTTTTTCAGTGCAACTCACTCATATACAATGTACTACACTGTGCATTTCGTCTAATGCGGGTTTTTCAGTAAATTCTAAGTTTTTCAGTGCAACTCACTCATATACAATGTACTACACTGTGCATTTCGTATAATGTGGGTTTTTCAGTAAATTCTAAGTTTTTCAGTGCAACTCACTCATATACAATGTACTACACTGTGCATTTCGTCTAATGCGGGTTTTTCAGTAAATTCTAAGTTTTTCAGTGTAACTCACTCCTATACAATGTACTACACTGTGCATTTCGTCTAATGCGGGTTTTTCAGTAAATTCTAAGTTTTTCAGTGTAACTCACTCCTATACAATGTACTACACTGTGCATTTCGTCTAATGCGGGTTTTTCAGTAAATTCTAAGTTTTTCAGTGTAACTCACTCCTATACAATGTACTACACTGTGCATTTCGTCTAATGCGGGTTTTTCAGTAAATTCTAAGTTTTTCAGTGCAACTCACTCATATACTATGTACTACACTGTGCATTTCGTCTAATGCGGGTTTTTCAGTAAATTCTAAGTTTTTCAGTGCAGCTCACTCATATACTATGTACTACACTGTGCATTTCGTCTTATGCGGGTTTTTCAGTAAATTCTAAGTTTTTCAGTGCAACTCAATCATATACAATGTACTACACTGTGCATTTCGTCTAATGCGGGTTTTTCAGTAAATTCTAAGTTTTTCAGTGCAACTCACTCATATACTATGTACTACACTGTGCATTTCGTCTAATGCGGGTTTTTCAGTAAATTCTAAGTTTTTCAGTGCAACTCACTCATATACAATGTACTACACTGTGCATTTCCTCTAATGCGGGTTTTTCAGTAAATTCTAAGTTTTTCAGTGCAACTCACTCATATACTATGTACTACACTGTGCATTTCGTCTAATGCGGGTTTTTCAGTAAATTCTAAGTTTTTCAGTGCAACTCACTCATATACAATGTACTACACTGTGCATTTCGTCTAATGCGGGTTTTTCAGTAAATTCTAAGTTTTTCAGTGCAAACCACTCATATACAATGTACTACACTCTGCATTTCGTCTAATGCGGGTTTTTCAGTAAATTCTAAGTTTTTCAGTGTAACTCACTCATATACAATGTACTACACTGTGCATTTCGTCTAATGCGGGTTTTTCAGTAAATTCTAAGTTTTTCAGTGCAACTCACTCATATACTATGTACTACACTGTGCATTTCGTCTAATGCGGGTTTTTCAGTAAATTCTAAGTTTTTCAGTGCAACTCACTCATATACAATGTACTACACTGTGCATTTCGTCTAATGCGGGTTTTTCAGTAAATTCTAAGTTTTTCAGTGCAACTCACTCATATACTATGTACTACACTGTGCATTTCGTCTAATGCGGGTTTTTCAGTAAATTCTAAGTTTTTCAGTGCAACTCACTCATATACTATTTACTACACTGTGCATTTCGTCTAATGCGGGTTTTTCAGTAAATTCTAAGTTTTTCAGTGTAACTCACTCCTATACAATGTACTACACTGTGCATTTCGTCTAATGCGGGTTTTCCAGTAAATTCTAAGTTTTTCAGTGTAACTCACTCCTATACAATGTACTACACTGTGCATTTCGGCTAATGCGGGTTTTTCAGTAAATTCTAAGTTTTTCAGTGCAACTCACTCATATACAATGTACTACACTGTGCATTTCGTCTAATGCGGGTTTTTCAGTAAATTCTAAGTTTTTCAGTGCAACTCACTCATATACAATGTACTACACTGTGCATTTCGTCTAATGCGGGTTTTTCAGTAAATTCTAAGTTTTTCAGTGCAACTCACTCATATACTATGTACTACACTGTGCATTTCGTCTAATGCGGGTTTTTCAGTAAATTCTAAGTTTTTCAGTGCAACTCATATACTATGTACTACACTGTGCATTTCGTCTAATGCGGGTTTTTCAGTAAATTCTAAGTTTTTCAGTGCAACTCACTCATATACAATGTACTACACTGTGCATTTCGTCTAATGCGGGTTTTTCAGTAAATTCTAAGTTTTTCAGTGCAACTCACTCATATACAATGTACTACACTGTGCATTTCGTCTAATGTGGGTTTTTCAGTAAATTCTAAGTTTTTCAGTGCAACTCACTCATATACAATGTACTACACTGTGCATTTCGTCTAATGCGGGTTTTTCAGTAAATTCTAAGTTTTTCAGTGTAACTCACTCCTATACAATGTACTACACTGTGCATTTCGTCTAATGCGGGTTTTTCAGTAAATTCTAAGTTTTTCAGTGTAACTCACTCCTATACAATGTACTACACTGTGCATTTCGTCTAATGCGGGTTTTTCAGTAAATTCTAAGTTTTTCAGTGTAACTCACTCCTATACAATGTACTACACTGTGCATTTCGTCTAATGCGGGTTTTTCAGTAAATTCTAAGTTTTTCAGTGCAACTCACTCATATACTATGTACTACACTGTGCATTTCGTCTAATGCGGGTTTTTCAGTAAATTCTAAGTTTTTCAGTGCAGCTCACTCATATACTATGTACTACACTGTGCATTTCGTCTTATGCGGGTTTTTCAGTAAATTCTAAGTTTTTCAGTGCAACTCAATCATATACAATGTACTACACTGTGCATTTCGTCTAATGCGGGTTTTTCAGTAAATTCTAAGTTTTTCAGTGCAACTCACTCATATACTATGTACTACACTGTGCATTTCGTCTAATGCGGGTTTTTCAGTAAATTCTAAGTTTTTCAGTGCAACTCACTCATATACAATGTACTACACTGTGCATTTCCTCTAATGCGGGTTTTTCAGTAAATTCTAAGTTTTTCAGTGCAACTCACTCATATACTATGTACTACACTGTGCATTTCGTCTAATGCGGGTTTTTCAGTAAATTCTAAGTTTTTCAGTGCAACTCACTCATATACAATGTACTACACTGTGCATTTCGTCTAATGCGGGTTTTTCAGTAAATTCTAAGTTTTTCAGTGCAAACCACTCATATACAATGTACTACACTCTGCATTTCGTCTAATGCGGGTTTTTCAGTAAATTCTAAGTTTTTCAGTGTAACTCACTCATATACAATGTACTACACTGTGCATTTTCGTCTAATGCGGGTTTTTCAGTAAATTCTAAGTTTTTTAGTGCAACTCACTCATATACTATGTACTACACTGTGCATTTCGTCTAATGCGGGTTTTTCAGTAAATTCTAAGTTTTTCAGTGCAACTCACTCATATACAATGTACTACACTGTGCATTTCGTCTAATGCGGGTTTTTCAGTAAATTCTAAGTTTTTCAGTGCAACTCACTCATATACTATGTACTACACTGTGCATTTCGTCTAATGCGGGTTTTTCAGTAAATTCTAAGTTTTTCAGTGCAACTCACTCATATACTATTTACTACACTGTGCATTTCGTCTAATGCGGGTTTTTCAGTAAATTCTAAGTTTTTCAGTGTAACTCACTCCTATACAATGTACTACACTGTGCATTTCGTCTAATGCGGGTTTTTCAGTAAATTCTAAGTTTTTCAGTGTAACTCACTCCTATACAATGTACTTCACTGTGCATTTCGGCTAATGCGGGTTTTTCAGTAAATTCTAAGTTTTTCAGTGCAACTCACTCATATACTATGTACTACACTGTGCATTTCGTCTAATGCGGGTTTTTCAGTAAATTCTAAGTTTTTCAGTGCAACTCACTCATATACAATGTACTACACTGTGCATTTCGTCTAATGCGGGTTTTTCAGTAAATTCTAAGTTTTTCAGTGCAAATCACTCATATACAATGTACTACACTCTGCATTTCGTCTAATGCGGGTTTTTCAGTAAATTCTAAGTTTTTCAGTGTAGCTCACTCATATACAATGTACTACACTGTGCATTTCGTCTAATGCAGGTTTTTCAGTAAATTCTAAGTTTTTCAGTGTAACTCACTCCTATACAATGTACTACACTGTGCATTTCGTCTAATGCGGGTTTTTCAGTAAATTCTAAGTTTTTCAGTGCAACTCACTCATATACTATGTACTACACTGTGCATTTTCGTCTAATGCGGGTTTTTCAGTAAATTCTAACTTTTTCAGTGCAACTCACTCATATACTATGTACTACACTGTGCATTTCGTCTAATGCGGGTTTTTCAAGTAAATTCTAAGTTTTTCAGTGCAACTCACTATACTATGTACTACACTGTGCATTTCGTCTAATGCGGGTTTTTCAGTAAATTCTAAGTTTTTCAGTGCAACTCACTCATATACAATGTACTACACTGTGCATTTCGTCTAATGCGGGTTTTTCAGTAAATTCTAAGTTTTTCAGTGCAACTCACTCATATACAATGTACTACAACTGTGCATTTCGTCTAATGTGGGTTTTTCAGTAAATTCTAAGTTTTTCAGTGCAACTCACTCATATACAATGTACTACACTGTGCATTTCGTCTAATGCGGGTTTTTCAGTAAATTCTAAGTTTTTCAGTGTAACTCACTCCTATACAATGTACTACACTGTGCATTTCGTCTAATGCGGGTTTTTCAGTAAATTCTAAGTTTTTCAGTGTAACTCACTCCTATACATTGTACTACACTGTGCATTTCGTCTAATGCGGGTTTTTTCAGTAAATTCTAAGTTTTTCAGTGTAACTCACTCCTATACATGTACTACACTGTGCATTTCGTCTAATGCGGGTTTTTCAGTAAATTCTAAGTTTTTCAGTGCAAACTCACTCATATACAATGTACTACACTGTGCATTTCGTCTAATGCGGGTTTTTCAGTAAATTCTAAGTTTTTCAGTGCAACTCACTCATATACTATGTACTACACTGTGCATTTCGTCTAATGCGGGTTTTTCAGTAAATTCTAAGTTTTTCAGTGCAACTCACTCATATACAATGTACTACACTGTGCATTTCGTCTAATGCGGGTTTTTCAGTAAATTCTAAGTTTTTCAGTGCAACTCACTCATATACAATGTACTACACTGTGCATTTCGTCTAATGCGGGGTTTTTCAGTAAATTCTAAGTTTTTCAGTGCAAATCACTCATATACAATGTACTACACTCTGCATTTCGTCTAATGCGGGTTTTTCAGTAAATTCTAAGTTTTTCAGTGTAACTCACTCATATACAATGTACTACACTGTGCATTTCGTCTAATGCGGGTTTTTCAGTAAATTCTAAGTTTTTCAGTGCAACTCACTCATATACTATGTACTACACTGTGCATTTCGTCTAATGCGGGTTTTTCAGTAAATTCTAAGTTTTTCAGTGTAACTCACTCCTATACAATGTACTACACACTGTGCATTTCGTCTAATGCGGGTTTTTCAGTAAATTCTAAGTTTTTCAGTGTAACTCACTCCTATACAATGTACTACAACTGTGCATTTCGTCTAATGCGGGTTTTTCAGTAAATTCTAAGTTTTTCAGTGCAACTCACTTACATACTATGTACTACACTGTGCATTTCGTCTAATGCGGGTTTTTCAGTAAATTCTAAGTTTTTCAGTGCAACTCACTCATATACAATGTACTACACTGTGCATTTCGTCTAATGCGGGTTTTTCAGTAAATTCTAAGTTTTTCAGTGCAAATCACTCATATACAATGTACTACACTCTGCATTTCGTCTAATGCGGGTTTTTCAGTAAATTCTAAGTTTTTCAGTGTAGCTCACTCATATACAATGTACTACACTGTGCATTTCGTCTAATGCGGGTTTTTCAGTAAATTCTAAGTTTTTCAGTGCAGCTCACTCATATACTATGTACTACACTCTGCATTTCGTCTAATGCGGGTTTTTCAGTAAATTCTAAGTTTTTCAGTGTAACTCACTCCTATACAATGTACTACACTGTGCATTTCGTCTAATGCGGGTTTTTCAGTAAATTCTAAGTTTTTCAGTGCAACTCACTCTATACTATGTACTACACTGTGCATTTCGTCTAATGCGGGTTTTTCAGTAAATTCTAAGTTTTTCAGTGTAACTCACTCATATACAATGTACTACACTGTGCATTTCGTCTAATGCGGGTTTTTCAGTAAATTCTAAGTTTTTCAGTGCAACTCACTCATATACAATGTACTACACTGTGCATTTCGTCTAATGCGGGTTTTTCAGTAAATTCTAAGTTTTTCAGTGCAACTCACTCATATACTATGTACTACACTGTGCATTTCGTCTAATGCGGGTTTTTCAGTAAATTCTAACTTTTTCAGTGCAACTCACTCATATACTATGTACTACACTGTGCATTTCGTCTAATGCGGGTTTTTCAGTAAATTCTAAGTTTTTCAGTGCAACTCATATACTATGTACTACACTGTGCATTTCGTCTAATGCGGGTTTTTCAGTAAATTCTAAGTTTTTCAGTGCAACTCACTCATATACAATGTACTACACTGTGCATTTCGTCTAATGCGGGTTTTTCAGTAAATTCTAAGTTTTTCAGTGCAACTCACTCATATACAATGTACTACACTGTGCATTTCGTCTAATGTGGGTTTTTCAGTAAATTCTAAGTTTTTCAGTGCAACTCACTCATATACAATGTACTACACTGTGCATTTCGTCTAATGCGGGTTTTTCAGTAAATTCTAAGTTTTTCAGTGTAACTCACTCCTATACAATGTACTACACTGTGCATTTCGTCTAATGCGGGTTTTTCAGTAAATTCTAAGTTTTTCAGTGTAACTCACTCCTATACAATGTACTACACTGTGCATTTCGTCTAATGCGGGTTTTTCAGTAAATTCTAAGTTTTTCAGTGTAACTCACTCCTATACAATGTACTACACTGTGCATTTCGTCTAATGCGGGTTTTTCAGTAAATTCTAAGTTTTTCAGTGCAACTCACTCATATACAATGTACTACACTGTGCATTTCGTCTAATGCGGGTTTTTCAGTAAATTCTAAGTTTTTCAGTGCAACTCACTCATATACTATGTACTACACTGTGCATTTCGTCTAATGCGGGTTTTTCAGTAAATTCTAAGTTTTTCAGTGCAACTCACTTCATATACAATGTACTACACTGTGCATTTCGTCTAATGCGGGTTTTTCAGTAAATTCTAAGTTTTTCAGTGCAACTCACTCATATACTATGTACTACACTGTGCATTTCGTCTAATGCGGGTTTTTCAGTAAATTCTAAGTTTTTCAGTGCAACTCACTCATATACTATGTACTACACTGTGCATTTCGTCTAATGCGGGTTTTTCAGTAAATTCTAAGTTTTTCAGTGCAAATCACTCATATACAATGTACTACACTCTGCATTTCGTCTAATGCGGGTTTTTCAGTAAATTCTAAGTTTTTCAGTGTAACTCACTCATATACAATGTACTACACTGTGCATTTCGTCTAATGCGGGTTTTTCAGTAAATTCTAAGTTTTTCAGTGCAACTCACTCATATACTATGCTACTTACACTGTGCATTTCGTCTAATGCGGGTTTTTCAGTAAATTCTAAGTTTTCAGTGCAACTCACTCATATACAATGTACTACACTGTGCATTTCGTCTAATGCGGGTTTTTTCAGTAAATTCTAAGTTTTTCAGTGCAACTCACTCATATACTATGTACTACACTGTGCATTTCGTCTAATGCGGGTTTTTCAGTAAATTCTAAGTTTTTTCAGTGCAACTCACTCATATACTATGTACTACACTGTGCATTTCGTCTAATGCGGGTTTTTCAGTAAATTCTAAGTTTTTCAGTGTAACTCACTCCTATACAATGTACTAACACTGTGCATTTCGTCTAATGCGGGTTTTTCAGTAAATTCTAAGTTTTTCAGTGTAACTCACTCACTATACAATGTACTACACTGTGCATTTCGTCTAATGCGGGTTTTTCAGTAAATTCTAAGTTTTTCAGTGCAACTCACTCACATACTATGTACTACACTGTGCATTTCGTCTAATGCGGGTTTTTCTCAGTAAATTCTAAGTTTTTCAGTGCAACTCACTCATATACAATGTACTACACTGTGCATTTCGTCTAATGCGGGTTTTTCAGTAAATTCTAAGTTTTTCAGTGCAAATCACTCATATACAATGTACTACACTCTGCATTTCGTCTAATGCGGGTTTTTCAGTAAATTCTAAGTTTTTCAGTGTAGCTCACTCATATACAATGTACTACACTGTGCATTTCGTCTAATGCGGGTTTTTCAGTAAATTCTAAGTTTTTCAGTGCAGCTCACTCATATACTATGTACTACACTCTGCATTTCGTCTAATGCGGGTTTTTCAGTAAATTCTAAGTTTTTCAGTGCAACTCACTCATATACTATGTACTACACTGTGCATTTCGTCTAATGCGGTTTTTTCAGTAAATTCTAAGTTTTTCAGTGCAACTCACTCATATACTATGTACTACACTGTGCATTTCGTCTAATGCGGTTTTTCAGTAAATTCTAAGTTTTTCAGTGCAACTCACTCATATACTATGTACTACACTGTGCATTTCGTCTAATGCGGGTTTTTCAGTAAATTCTAAGTTTTTCAGTGTAACTCACTCATATACAATGTACTACACTGTGCATTTCGTCTAATGCGGGTTTTTCAGTAAATTCTAAGTTTTTCAGTGCAACTCACTCATATACTATGTACTGACACTGTGCATTTCGTCTAATGCGGGTTTTTCAGTAAATTTTTTTCAGTGCAACTCACTCATATACAATGTACTACACTGTGCATTTCGTCTAATGCGGGTTTTTCAGTAAATTCTAAGTTTTTCAGTGCAACTCACTCATATACTATGTACTACACTGTGCATTTCGTCTAATGCGGGTTTTTCAGTAAATTCTAAGTTTTTCAGTGCAACTCACTCATATACTATGTACTTACACTGTGCATTTCGTCTAATGCGGGTTTTTCAGTAAATTCTAAGTTTTTCAGTGTAACTCACTCCTATACAATGTACTACACTGTGCATTTCGTCTAATGCGGGTTTTTCAGTAAATTCTAAGTTTTTCAGTGTAACTCACTCCTATACAATGTACTACACTGTGCATTTCGTCTAATGCGGGTTTTTCAGTAAATTCTAAGTTTTTCAGTGCAACTCACTCATATACTATGTACTACACTGTGCATTTCGTCTAATGCGGGTTTTTCAGTAAATTCTAAGTTTTTCAGTGCAACTCACTCATATACAATGTACTACACTGTGCATTTCGTCTAATGCGGGTTTTTCAGTAAATTCTAAGTTTTTCAGTGCAACTCACTCATATACAATGTACTACACTGTGCATTTCGTCTAATGCGGGTTTTTCAGTAAATTCTAAGTTTTTCAGTGCAACTCACTCATATACTATGTACTACACTGTGCATTTCGTCTAATGCGGGTTTTTCAGTAAATTCTAAGTTTTTCAGTGCAACTCACTCATATACAATGTACTACACTGTGCATTTCGTCTAATGCGGGTTTTCAGTAAATTCTAAGTTTTTCAGTGCAACTCACTCACATACTATGTACTACACTGTGCATTTCGTCTAATGCGGGTTTTTCAGTAAATTCTAAGTTTTTCAGTGCAACTCACTCATATACAATGTACTACACTGTGCATTTCGTCTAATGCGGGTTTTTCAGTAAATTCTAAGTTTTTCAGTGCAAATCACTCATATACAATGTACTACACTCTGCATTTCGTCTAATGCGGGTTTTTCAGTAAATTCTAAGTTTTTCAGTGTAGCTCACTCATATACAATGTACTACACTGTGCATTTCGTCTAATGAGGGTTTTCAGTAAATTCTAAGTTTTTCAGTGCAGCTCACTCATATACTATGTACTACACTCTACATTTCTTCTAATGCGGGTTTTTCAGTAAATTTCTAAGTTTTTTCAGTGTAACTCACTCCTATACAATGTACTACACTGTGCATTTCGTCTAATGCGGGTTTTTCAGTAAATTCTAAGTTTTTCAGTGCAACTCACTCATATACTATGTACTACACTGTGCATTTCGTCTAATGCGGGTTTTTCAGTAAATTCTAAGTTTTTCAGTGTAACTCACTTCATATACAATGTACTACACTGTGCATTTCGTCTAATGCGGGTTTTTCAGTAAATTCTAAGTTTTTCAGTGCAACTCACTCATATACTATGTACTACACTGTGCATTTCGTCTAATGCGGGTTTTTCAGTAAATTCTAAGTTTTTCAGTGCAACTCACTCATATACAATGTACTACACTGTGCATTTCGTCTAATGCGGGTTTTTCAGTAAATTCTAAGTTTTTCAGTGCAACTCACTCACATACTATGTACTACACTGTGCATTTCGTCTAATGCGGGTTTTTCAGTAAATTCTAAGTTTTTCAGTGCAACTCACTCATATACTATGTACTACACTGTGCATTTCGTCTAATGCGGGTTTTTCAGTAAATTCTAAGTTTTTCAGTGTAACTCACTCCTATACAATGTACTACACTGTGCATTTCGTCTAATGCGGGTTTTTCAGTAAATTCTAAGTTTTTCAGTGTAACTCACTCCTATACCAATGTACTACACTGTGCATTTCGTCTAATGCGGGTTTTTCAGTAAATTCTAAGTTTTTCAGTGCAACTCACTCATATAC
>NW_028227725.1:40322-85031 GCF_978045245.1 Mus caroli | reverse complement strand
ATACTACACTGTGCATTTCGTCTAATGCGGGTTTTTCAGTAAATTCTAAGTTTTTCAGTGCAACTCACTCATATACTATGTATTACACTGTACATTTCGTCTAATGCGGGTTTTTCAGTAAATTCTAAGTTTTTCAGTGCAACTCACTCATATACTATGTACTACACTATACATTTCGTCTAATGCGGGTTTTTCAGTAAATTCTAAGTTTTTCAGTGCAACTCACTCATATACTATGTACTACACTGTGCATTTCGTCTAATGCGGGTTTTTCAGTAAATTCTAAGTTTTTCAGTGCAACTCACTCATATACAATGTACTACACTGTGCATTTCGTCTAATGCGGGTTTTTCAGTAAATTCTAAGTTTTTCAGTGCAACTCACTCATATACAATGTACTACACTGTGGATTTCGTCTAATGCGGGTTTTTCAGTAAATTCTAAGTTTTTCAGTGCAACTCACTCATATACAATGTACTACACTGTGCATTTCGTCTAATGCGGGTTTTTCAGTAAATTCTAAGTTTTTCAGTGCAACTCACTCATATACAATGAACTACACTGTGCATTTCGTCTAATGCGGGTTTTTCAGTAAATTCTAAGTTTTTCAGTGCAACTCACTCATATACTATGTACTACACTGTGCATTTCCTCTAATGCAGGTTTTTCAGTAAATTCTAAGTTTTTTCAGTGCAACTCACTCATATACAATGTACTACACTGTGCATTTCGTCTAATGCGGGTTTTTCAGTAAATTCTAAGTTTTTCAGTGCGACTCACTCATATACAATGTACTACACTGTGCATTTCGTCTAATGCGGGTTTTTCAGTAAATTCTAAGTTTTTCAGTGCAACTCACTCATATACAATATACTACACTGTGCATTTCGTCTAATGCGGGTTTTTCAGTAAATTCTAAGTTTTTCAGTGCAACTCACTCATATACTATGTACTACACTGTACATTTCGTCTAATGCGGGTTTTTCAGTAAATTCTAAGTTTTTCAGTGCAACTCACTCATATACTATGTACTACACTATACATTTCGTCTAATGCGGGTTTTTCAGTAAATTCTAAGTTTTTCAGTGCAACTCACTCATATACTATGTACTACACTGTGCATTTCGTCTAATGCGGGTTTTTCAGTAAATTCTAAGTTTTTCAGTGCAACTCACTCATATACAATGTACTACACTGTGCATTTCGTCTAATGCGGGTTTTTCAGTAAATTCTAAGTTTTTCAGTGCAACTCACTCATATACAATGTACTACACTGTGGATTTCGTCTAATGCGGGTTTTTCAGTAAATTCTAAGTTTTTCAGTGCAACTCACTCATATACAATGTACTACACTGTGCATTTCGTCTAATGCGGGTTTTTCAGTAAATTCTAAGTTTTTCAGTGCAACTCACTCATATACAATGAACTACACTGTGCATTTCGTCTAATGCGGGTTTTTCAGTAAATTCTAAGTTTTTCAGTGCAACTCACTCATATACTATGTACTACACTGTGCATTTCCTCTAATGCAGGTTTTTCAGTAAATTCTAAGTTTTTCAGTGCAACTCACTCATATACAATGTACTACACTGTGCATTTCGTCTAATGCGGGTTTTTCAGTAAATTCTAAGTTTTTCAGTGCGACTCACTCATATACAATGTACTACACTGTGCATTTCGTCTAATGCGGGTTTTTCAGTAAATTCTAGTTTTTCAGTGCAACTCACTCATATACAATGTACTACACTGTGCATTTCGTCTAATGCGGGTTTTTTCAGTAAATTCTAAGTTTTTCAGTGCAACTCACTCATATACAATGTACTACACTGTGCATTTCGTCTAATGCGGGTTTTTCAGTAAATTCTAAGTTTTTCAGTGCAACTCACTCATATACAATGTACTACACTGTGCATTTCGTCTAATGCGGGTTTTTCAGTAAATTCTAAGTTTTTCAGTGCAACTCACTCATATACAATATACTACACTGTGCATTTCGTCTAATGCGGGTTTTTCAGTAAATTCTAAGTTTTTCAGTGCAACTCACTCATATACTATGTACTACACTGTACATTTCGTCTAATGCGGGTTTTTCAGTAAATTCTAAGTTTTTCAGTGCAACTCACTCATATACTATGTACTACACTATACATTTCGTCTAATGCGGGTTTTTCAGTAAATTCTAAGTTTTTCAGTGCAACTCACTCATATACTATGTACTACACTGTGCATTTCGTCTAATGCGGGTTTTTCAGTAAATTCTAAGTTTTTCAGTGCAACTCACTCATATACAATGTACTACACTGTGCATTTCGTCTAATGCGGGTTTTTCAGTAAATTCTAAGTTTTTCAGTGCAACTCACTCATATACAATGTACTACACTGTGGATTTCGTCTAATGCGGGTTTTTCAGTAAATTCTAAGTTTTTCAGTGCAACTCACTCATATACAATGTACTACACTGTGCATTTCGTCTAATGCGGGTTTTTCAGTAAATTCTAAGTTTTTCAGTGCAACTCACTCATATACAATGAACTACACTGTGCATTTCGTCTAATGCGGGTTTTTCAGTAAATTCTAAGTTTTTCAGTGCAACTCACTCATATACTATGTACTACACTGTGCATTTCCTCTAATGCAGGTTTTTCAGTAAATTCTAAGTTTTTCAGTGCAACTCACTCATATACAATGTACTACACTGTGCATTTCCTCTAATGCGGGTTTTTCAGTAAATTCTAAGTTTTTCAGTGCAACTCACTCATATACTATGTACTACACTGTGCATTTCGTCTAATGCGGATTTTTCAGTAAATTCTAAGTTTTTCAGTGCAACTCACTCATATACTATGTACTACACTGTGCATTTCGTTTAATGCGGGTTTTTCAATAAATTCTAAGTTTTTCAGTGCAACTCACTCATATACAATGTACTACACTGTGCATTTCGTCTAATGCGGGTTTTTCAGTAAATTCTAAGTTTTTCAGTGCAACTCACTCATATACAATGTACTACACTGTGCATTTCGTCTAATGCGGGTTTTTCAGTAAATTCTAAGTTTTTCAGTGCAACTCACTCATATACAATGTACTACACTGTGGATTTCGTCTAATGCGGGTTTTTCAGTAAATTATAAGTTTTTCAGTGCAACTCACTCATATACAATGTACTACACTGTGCATTTCGTCTAATGCGGGTTTTTCAGTAAATTCTAAGTTTTTCAGTGCAACTCACTCATATACAATGTACTACACTGTGTATTTCGTCTAATGCGGGTTTTTCAGTAAATTCTAAGTTTTTCAGTGCAACTCACTCATATACAATGTACTACACTGTGCATTTCGTCTAATGCGGGTTTTTCAGTAAATTCTAAGTTTTTCAGTGCGACTCACTCATATACAATGTACTACACTGTGCATTTCGTCTAATGCGGGTTTTTCAGTAAATTCTAAGTTTTTCAGTGCAACTCACTCATATACAATGTACTACACTGTGCATTTCGTCTAATGCGGGTTTTTCAGTAAATTCTAAGTTTTTCAGTGCAACTCACTCATATACAATGTACTACACTGTGCATTTCGTCTAATGCGGGTTTTTCAGTAAATTCTAAGTTTTTCAGTGCAACTCACTCATATACAATGTACTACACTGTGCATTTCGTCTAATGCGGGTTTTTCAGTAAATTCTAAGTTTTTCAGTGCAACTCACTCATATACAATGTACTACACTGTGCATTTCGTCTAATGCGGGTTTTTCAGTAAATTCTAAGTTTTTCAGTGCAACTCACTCATATACTATGTACTACACTGTACATTTCGTCTAATGCGGGTTTTTCAGTAAATTCTAAGTTTTTCAGTGCAACTCACTCATATACTATGTACTACACTATACATTTCGTCTAATGCGGGTTTTTCAGTAAATTATAAGTTTTTCAGTGCATCTCACTCATATACTATGTACTACACTGTGCATTTCGTCTAATGCGGGTTTTCAGTAAATTCTAAGTTTTTCAGTGCAACTCACTCATATACAATGTACTACACTGTGCATTTCGTCTAATGCGGGTTTTTCAGTAAATTCTAAGTTTTTCAGTGCAACTCACTCATATACAATGTACTACACTGTGGATTTCGTCTAATGCGGGTTTTTCAGTAAATTCTAAGTTTTTCAGTGCAACTCACTCATATACAATGTACTACACTGTGCATTTCGTCTAATGCGGGTTTTTCAGTAAATTCTAAGTTTTTCAGTGCAACTCACTCATATACAATGAACTACACTGTGCATTTCGTCTAATGCGGGTTTTTCAGTAAATTCTAAGTTTTTCAGTGCAACTCACTCATATACAATGTACTACACTGTGGATTTCGTCTAATGCGGGTTTTTCAGTAAATTCTAAGTTTTTCAGTGCAACTCACTCATATACAATGTACTACACTGTGCATTTCGTCTAATGCGGGTTTTTCAGTAAATTCTAAGTTTTTCAGTGCAACTCACTCATATACTATGTACTACACTGTGCATTTCGTCTAATGCGGGTTTTTCAGTAAATTCTAAGTTTTTCAGTGCAACTAACTCATATACAATGTACTACACTGTTCATTTCGTCTAATGCGGGTTTTTCAGTAAATTCTAAGTTTTTAAGTGCAACTCACTCATATACAATGTACTACACTGTGCATTTCGTCTAATGCGGGTTTTTCAGTAAATTCTAAGTTTTTCAGTGCAACTCACTCATATACAATGTACTACACTGTGCATTTCGTCTAATGCGGATTTTCAGTAAATTCTCAGTTTTTCAGTGCAACTCACTCATATACAATGTACTACACTGTGCATTTCGTCTAATGCGGGTTTTTTCAGTAAATTCTAAGTTTTTCAGTGCAACTCACTCATATACAATGTACTACACTGTGCATTTCATCTAATGCGGGTTTTTCAGTAAATTCTAAGTTTTTCAGTGCAACTCACTCATATACAATGTACTACACTGTGCATTTCGTCTAATGCGGGTTTTTCAGTAAATTCTAAGTTTTTTAGTGCAACTCACTCATATTCAATGTACTACACTGTGCATTTCGTCTAATGCGGGTTTTTCAGTAAATTCTAAGTTTTTCAGTGCAACTCACTCATATACAATGTACTACACTGTGCATTTCGTCTAATGCGGGTTTTTCAGTAAATTCTAAGTTTTTCAGTGCAACTCACTCATATACAATGTACTACACTGTGCATTTCGTCTAATGCGGGTTTTTCAGTAAATTCTAAGTTTTTCAGTGCAACTCACTCATATACAATGTACTACACTGTTCATTTCGTCTAATGCAGGTTTTTCAGTAAATTCTAAATTTTTCAGTGCAACTCACTCATATACAATGTACTACACTGTGCATTTCGTCTAATGCGGGTTTTTCAGTAAATTCTAAGTTTTTCAGTGCAACTCACTCATATACAATGTACTACACTGTGGATTTCGTCTAATGCGGGTTTTTCAGTAAATTCTAAGTTTTTCAGTGCAACTCACTCATATACAATGTACTACACTGTGCATTTCGTCTAATGCGGGTTTTTCAGTAAATTCTAAGTTTTTCAGTGCAACTCACTCATATACAATGTACTACACTGTGGATTTCGTCTAATGCGGGTTTTTCAGTAAATTCTAAGTTTTTCAGTGCAACTCACTCATATACAATGTACTACACTGTGCATTTCGTCTAATGCGGGTTTTTCAGTAAATTCTAAGTTTTTCAGTGCAACTCACTCATATACTATGTACTACACTGTGCATTTCGTCTAATGCGGGTTTTTCAGTAAATTCTAAGTTTTTCAGTGCAACTAACTCATATACAATGTACTACACTGTGCATTTCGTCTAATGCGGGTTTTTCAGTAAATTCTAAGTTTTTAAGTGCAACTCACTCATATACAATGTACTACACTGTGCATTTCGTCTAATGCGGGTTTTTCAGTAAATTCTAAGTTTTTCAGTGCAACTCAGTCATATACAATGTACTACACTGTGGATTTCGTCTAATGCGGGTTTTTCAGTAAATTCTGAGATTTTCAGTGCAACTCACTCATATACAATGTACTACACTGTGCATTTGGTCTAATGCGGGTTTTTCAGTAAATTCTAAGTTTTTCAGTGCAACTCACTCATATACTATGTACTACACTGTGCATTTCGTCTAATGCGGGTTTTTCAGTAAAATCTAAGTTTTTCAGTGCAACTCACTCATATACTATGTACTACACTGTACATTTCGTCTAATGAGGGTTTTTCAGTAAAATCTAAGTTTTTCAGTGCAACTCACTCATATACAATGTACTAAACTGTGGATTTCGTCTAATGCGGGTTTTTCAGTAAAATCTAAGTTTTTCAGTGCAACTCACTCATATACTATGTACTACACTGTACATTTCGACTAATGCGGGTTTTTCAGTAAATTCTAATTTTTAAAGTGCAACTCACTCATATACAATGTACTACACTGTGCATTTCGTCTAATGCGGGTTTTTCAGTTAATTCTAAGTTTTTCAGTGCAACTCACTCATATACAATGTACTACACTGTGCATTTCGTCTAATGCGGGTTTTTCAGTAAATTCTAATTTTTTCAGTGCAACTCACTCATATACAATGTACTACACTGTGCATTTCGTCTAATGCGGGTTTTTCAGTAAATTTTAAGTTTTTCAGTGCAACTCACTCATATACAATGTACTACACTGTGCATTTCGTCTAATGCGGGTTTTTCAGTAAATTCTAAGTTTTTCAGTGCAACTCACTCATATACAATGTACTACACTGTGCATTTCGTCTAATGCGGGTTTTTCAGTAAATTCTAAGTTTTTCAGTGCAACTCACTCATATACAATGTACTACACTGTGGATTTCGTCTAATGCGGGTTTTTCAGTAAATTCTAAGTTTTTCAGTGCAACTCACTCATATACAATGAACTACACTGTGCATTTCGTTTAATGCGGGTTTTTCAGTAAATTCTAAGTTTTTCAGTGCAACTCACTCATATACAATGTACTACACTGTGCATTTCGTCTAATGCGGGTTTTTCAGTAAATTCTAAGTTTTTCAGTGCAACTCACTCATATACTATGTACTACACTGTGCATTTCGTCTAATGCGGGTTTTTCAGTAAATTCTAAGTTTTTCAGTGCAACTCACTCATATACAATGTACTACACTGTGCATTTCGTCTAATGCGGGTTTTTCAGTAAATTCTAAGTTTTTCAGTGCAACTCACTCATATACAATGTACTACACTGTTCATTTCGTCCAATGCAGGTTTTTCAGTAAATTCTAAGTTTTTCAGTGCAACTCACTCATATACAATGTACTACACTGTGCATTTCGTCTAATCGGATTTTCAGTAAATTCTAAGTTTTTCAGTGCAACTCACTCATATACAATGTACTACACTGTGCATTTCGTCTAATGCGGGTTTTTCAGTAAATTCTAAGTTTTTCAGTGCAACTCACTCATATACAATGTACTACACTGTGCATTTCATCTAATGCGGGTTTTTCAGTAAATTCTAAGTTTTTCAGTGCAACTCACTCATATACAATGTACTACACTGTGCATTTCGTCTAATGCGGGTTTTTCAGTAAATTCTAAGTTTTTCAGTGCAACTCCCTCATATACAATGTACTACACTGTGCATTTCGTCTAATGCGGGTTTTTCAGTAAATTCTAAGTTTTTCAGTGCAACTCACTCATATACAATGTACTACACTGTGCATTTCGTCTAATGCGGGTTTTTCAGTAAATTCTAAGTTTTTCAGTGCAACTCACTCATATACAATGTACTACACTGTGCATTTCGTCTAATGCGGGTTTTTCAGTAAATTCTAAGTTTTTCAGTGCAACTCACTCATATACAATGTACTACACTGTGCATTTCGTCTAATGCGGGTTTTTCAGTAAATTCTAAGTTTTTCAGTGCAACTCACTCATATACTATGTACTACACTGTGCATTTCGTCTAATGCGGGTTTTTCAGTAAATTCTAAGTTTTTCAGTGCAACTCACTCATATACAATGTACTACACTGTGCATTTCGTCTAATTCGGGTTTTTCAGTAAATTCTAAGTTTTTCAGTGCAACTCACTCATATACAATGTACTACACTGTGCATTTCATCTAATGCGGGTTTTTCAGTAAATTCTAAGTTTTTCAGTGCAACTCACTCATATACAATGTACTACACTGTGCATTTCGTCTAATGCGGGTTTTTCAGTAAATTCTAAGTTTTTCAGTGCAACTCACTCATATACAATGTACTACACTGTGCATTTCGTCTAATGCGGGTTTTTCAGTAAATTCTAAGTTTTTCAGTGCAACTCACTCATATACAATGTACTACACTGTGCATTTCGTCTAATGCGGGTTTTTCAGTAAATTCTAAGTTTTTCAGTGCAACTCACTCATATACAATGTACTACACTGTGCATTTCGTCTAATGCGGGTTTTTCAGTAAATTCTAAGTTTTTCAGTGCAACTCACTCATATACAATGTACTACACTGTGCATTTCGTCTAATGCGGGTTTTTTAGTAAATTCTAAGTTTTTCAGTGCAACTCACTCATATACAATGTACTACACTGTGCATTTCGTCTAATGCGGGTTTTTCAGTAAATTCTAAGTTTTTCAGTGCAACTCACTCATATACTATGTACTACACTGTACATTTCGTCTAATGCGGGTTTTTCAGTAAATTCTAAGTTTTTCAGTGCAACTCACTCATATACTATGTACTACACTGTACATTTCGTCTAATGCGGGTTTTTCAGTAAATTATAAGTTTTTCAGTGCAACCCACTCATATACTATGTACTACACTGTGCATTTCGTCTAATGCGGGTTTTTCAGTAAATTCTAAGTTTTTCAGTGCAACTCACTCATATACAATGTACTACACTGTGCATTTCCTCTAATGCGGGTTTTTCAGTAAATTCTAAGTTTTTCAGTGCAACTCACTCATATACAATGTACTACACTGTTCATTTCGTCTAATGCAGGTTTTTCAGTAAATTCTAAGTTTTTCAGTGCAACTCACTCATATACAATGTACTACACTGTGCATTTCGTCTAATGCGGGTTTTTCAGTAAATTCTAAGTTTTTCAGTGCAACTCACTCATATACAATGTACTACACTGTGCATTTCGTCTAATGCGGGTTTTTCAGTAAATTCTAAGTTTTTCAGTGCAACTCACTCATATACAATGTACTACACTGTGCATTTCGTCTAATGCGGGTTTTTCAGTAAATTCTAAGTTTTTCAGTGCAACTCACTCATATACAATGTACTACACTGTGCATTTCATCTAATGCGGGTTTTTCAGTAAATTCTAAGTTTTTCAGTGCAACTCACTCATATACAATGTACTACACTGTGCATTTCGTCTAATGCGGGTTTTTCAGTAAATTCTAAGTTTTTCAGTGCAACTCACTCATATACAATGTACTACACTGTGGATTTCGTCTAATGCGGGTTTTTCAGTAAATTCTAAGTTTTTCAGTGCAACTCACTCATATACAATGTACTACACTGTGCATTTCGTCTAATGCGTTTTTTTCAGTAAATTCTAAGTTTTTCAGTGCAACTCACTCATATACAATGAACTACACTGTGCATTTCGTTTAATGCGGGTTTTTCAGTAAATTCTAAGTTTTTCAGTGCAACTCACTCATATACAATGTACTACACTGTGCATTTCGTCTAATGCGGGTTTTTCAGTAAATTCTAAGTTTTTCAGTGCAACTCACTCATATACTATGTACTACACTGTGCATTTCGTCTAATGCGGGTTTTTCAGTAAATTCTAAGTTTTTCAGTGCAACTCACTCATATACAATGTACTACACTGTGCATTTCGTCTAATGCGGGTTTTTCAGTAAATTATAAGTTTTTCAGTGCAACCCACTCATATACTATGTACTACACTGTGCATTTCGTCTAATGCGGGTTTTTCAGTAAATTCTAAGTTTTTCAATGCAACTCACTCATATACAATGTACTACACTGTGCATTTCCTCTAATGCGGGTTTTTCAGTAAATTCTAAGTTTTTCAGTGCAACTCACTCATATACAATGTACTACACTGTGCATTTCGTCTAATGCGGGTTTTTCAGTAAATTCTAAGTTTTTCAGTGCAACTCACTCATATACAATGTACTACACTGTGTCTTTCGTCTAATCGGATTTTCAGTAAATTCTAAGTTTTTCAGTGCAACTCACTCATATACAATGTACTACACTGTGCATTTCGTCTAATGCGGGTTTTTCAGTAAATTCTAAGTTTTTCAGTGCAACTCACTCATATACAATGTACTACACTGTGCATTTCATCTAATGCGGGTTTTTCAGTAAATTCTAAGTTTTTCAGTGCAACTCACTCATATACAATGTACTACACTGTGCATTTCGTCTAATGCGGGTTTTTCAGTAAATTCTAAGTTTTTCAGTGCAACTCACTCATATACAATGTACTACACTGTGGATTTCGTCTAATGCGGGTTTTTCAGTAAATTCTAAGTTTTTCAGTGCAACTCACTCATATACAATGTACTACACTGTGCATTTCGTCTAATGCGTTTTTTTCAGTAAATTCTAAGTTTTTCAGTGCAACTCACTCATATACAATGAACTACACTGTGCATTTCGTTTAATGCGGGTTTTTCAGTAAATTCTAAGTTTTTCAGTGCAACTCACTCATATACAATGTACTACACTGTGCATTTCGTCTAATGCGGGTTTTTCAGTAAATTCTAAGTTTTTCAGTGCAACTCACTCATATACTATGTACTACACTGTGCATTTCGTCTAATGCGGGTTTTTCAGTAAATTCTAAGTTTTTCAGTGCAACTCACTCATATACAATGTACTACACTGTGCATTTCGTCTAATGCGGGTTTTTCAGTAAATTCTAAGTTTTTCAGTGCATCTCACTCATATACAATGTACTACACTGTTCATTTCGTCTAATGCAGGTTTTTCAGTAAATTCTAAGTTTTTCAGTGCAACTCACTCATATACAATGTACTACACTGTGCATTTCGTCTAATGCGGGTTTTTCAGTAAATTCTAAGTATTTCAGTGCAACTCACTCATATACAATGTACTACACTGTTCATTTCGTCTAATGCGGGTTTTTCAGTAAATTCTAAGTATTTCAGTGCAACTCACTCATATACAATGTACTACACTGTGCATTTCGTCTAATGCGGGTTTTTCAGTAAATTCTAAGTTTTTCAGTGCAACTCACTCATATACTATGTACTACACTGTGCATTTCGTCTAATGCGGGTTTTTCAGTAAATTCTAAGTTTTTCAGTGCAACTCACTCATATACAATGTACTACACTGTGCATTTCGTCTAATGCGGGTTTTTCAGTAAATTCTAAGTTTTTCAGTGCAACCCACTCATATACTATGTACTACACTGTGCATTTCGTCTAATGCGGGTTTTTCAGTAAATTCTAAGTTTTTCAGTGCAACTCACTCATATACAATGTACTACACTGTGCATTTCCTCTAATGCGGGTTTTTCAGTAAATTCTAAGTTTTTCAGTGCAACTCACTCATATACAATGTACTACACTGTGCATTTCGTCTAATGCGGGTTTTTCAGTAAATTCTAAGTTTTTCAGTGCAACTCACTCATATACAATGTACTACACTGTGTCTTTCGTCTAATCGGATTTTCAGTAAATTCTAAGTTTTTCAGTGCAACCCACTCATATACAATGTACTACACTGTGCATTTCGTCTAATGCGGGTTTTTCAGTAAATTCTAAGTTTTTCAGTGCAACTCACTCATATACAATGTACTACACTGTGTCTTTGGTCTAATCGGATTTTCAGTAAATTCTAAGTTTTTCAGTGCAACTCACTCATATACAATGTACTACACTGTGCATTTCGTCTAATGCGGGTTTTTCAGTAAATTCTAAGTTTTTCAGTGCAACTCACTCATATACAATGTACTACACTGTGCATTTCGTCTAATGCGGGTTTTTCAGTAAATTCTAAGTTTTTCAGTGCAACTCACTCATATACAATGTACTACACTGTGCATTTCGTCTAATGCGTGTTTTTCAGTAAATTCTAAGTTTTTCAGTGCAACTCACTCATATACAATGTACTACACTGTGGATTTCGTCTAATGCGGGTTTTTCAGTAAATTCTAAGTTTTTCAGTGCAACTCACTCATATACAATGTACTACACTGTGCATTTCGTCTAATGCGTTTTTTTCAGTAAATTCTAAGTTTTTCAGTGCAACTCACTCATATACAATGAACTACACTGTGCATTTCGTTTAATGCGGGTTTTTCAGTAAATTCTAAGTTTTTCAGTGCAACTCACTCATATACAATGTACTACACTGTGCATTTCGTCTAATGCGGGTTTTTCAGTAAATTCTAAGTTTTTCAGTGCAACTCACTCATATACTATGTACTACACTGTGCATTTCGTCTAATGCGGGTTTTTCAGTAAATTCTAAGTTTTTCAGTGCAACTCACTCATATACAATGTACTACACTGTGCATTTCGTCTAATGCGGGTTTTTCAGTAAATTCTAAGTTTTTCAGTGCAACTCACTCATATACAATGTACTACACTGTTCATTTCGTCTAATGCAGGTTTTTCAGTAAATTCTAAGTTTTTCAGTGCAACTCACTCATATACAATGTACTACACTGTGCATTTCGTCTAATGCGGGTTTTTCAGTAAATTCTAAGTTTTTCAGTGCAACTCACTCATATACAATGTACTACACTGTGCATTTCGTCTAATGCGGGTTTTTCAGTAAATTCTAAGTTTTTCAGTGCAACTCACTCATATACAATGTACTACACTGTGCATTTCGTCTAATGCGGGTTTTTCAGTAAATTCTAAGTTTTTCAGTGCAACTCACTCATATACAATGTACTACACTGTGCATTTCGTCTAATCGGATTTTCAGTAAATTCTAAGTTTTTCAGTGCAACTCACTCATATACAATGTACTACACTGTGCATTTCGTCTAATGCGGGTTTTTCAGTAAATTCTAAGTTTTTCAGTGCAACTCATTCATATACAATGTACTACACTGTGCATTTCGTCTAATGCGGGTTTTTCAGTAAATTCTAAGTTTTTCAGTGCAACTCACTCATATACAATGTACTACACTGTGCATTTCGTCTAATGCGGGTTTTTCAGTAAATTCTAAGTTTTTCAGTGCAACTCACTCATATACAATGTACTACACTGTGCATTTCGTCTAATGCGGGTTTTTCAGTAAATTCTAAGTTTTTCAGTGCAACTCACTCATATACAATGTACTACACTGTGCATTTCGTCTAATGCGGGTTTTTTAGTAAATTCTAAGTTTTTCAGTGCAACTCACTCATATACAATGTACTACACTGTGCATTTCGTCTAATGCGGGTTTTTCAGTAAATTCTAACTTTTTCAGTGCAACTCACTCATATACTATGTACTACACTGTACATTTCGTCTAATGCGGGTTTTTCAGTAAATTCTAAGTTTTTTAGTGCAACTCACTCATATACTATGTACTACACTGTACATTTCGTCTAATGCGGGTTTTTCAGTAAATTCTAAGTTTTTCAGTGCAACCCACTCATATACTATGTACTACACTGTGCATTTCGTCTAATGCGGGTTTTTCAGTAAATTCTAAGTTTTTCAGTGCAACTCACTCATATACAATGTACTACACTGTGCATTTCGTCTAATGCGGGTTTTTCAGTAAATTCTAAGTTTTTCAGTGCAACTCACTCATATACAATGTACTACACTGTGCATTTCGTCTAATGCGGGTTTTTCAGTAAATTCTAAGTTTTTCAGTGCAACTCACTCATATACAATGTACTACACTGTGCATTTCGTCTAATGCGGGTTTTTCAGTAAATTCTAAGTTTTTCAGTGCAACTCACTCATATACAATGTACTACACTGTGCATTTCGTCTAATGCGGGTTTTTCAGTAAATTCTAAGTTTTTCAGTGCAACTCACTCATATACAATGTACTACACTGTGCATTTCGTCTAATTCGGGTTTTTCAGTAAATTCTAAGTTTTTCAGTGCAACTCACTCATATACAATGTACTACACTGTGCATTTCGTCTAATGCGGGTTTTTCAGTAAATTCTAAGTTTTTCAGTGCAACTCACTCATATACAATGTACTACACTGTGCATTTCGTCTAATGCGGGTTTTTCAGTAAATTCTAAGTTTTTCAGTGCAACTCACTCATATACAATGTACTACACTGTGCATTTCGTCTAATGCGGGTTTTTCAGTAAATTCTAAGTTTTTCAGTGCAACTCACTCATATACAATGTACTACACTGTGCATTTCGTCTAATGCGGGTTTTTCAGTAAATTCTAAGTTTTTCAGTGCAACTCACTCATATACAATGTACTACACTGTGCATTTCGTCTAATGCGGGTTTTTCAGTAAATTCTAAGTTTTTCAGTGCAACTCACTCATATACAATGTACTACACTGTGCATTTCGTCTAATGCGGGTTTTTCAGTAAATTCTAAGTTTTTCAGTGCAACTCACTCATATACAATGTACTACACTGTGCATTTCGTCTAATGCGGGTTTTTCAGTAAATTCTAAGTTTTTCAGTGCAACTCACTCATATACAATGTACTACACTGTGCATTTCCTCTAATGGGGGTTTTTCAGTAAATTCTAAGTTTTTCAGTGCAACTCACTCATATACAATGTACTACACTGTGCATTTCGTCTAATGCGGGTTTTTCAGTAAATTCTAAGTTTTTCAGTGCAACTCACTCATATACAATGTACTACACTGTGCATTTCGTCTAATCGGATTTTCAGTAAATTCTAAGTTTTTCAGTGCGACTCACTCATATACAATGTACTACACTGTGCATTTAGTCTAATGCGGGTTTTTCAGTAAATTCTAAGTTTTTCAGTGCAACTCACTCATATACAATGTACTACACTGTGCATTTCATCTAATGCGGGTTTTTCAGTAAATTCTAAGTTTTTCAGTGCAACTCACTCATATACAATGTACTACACTGTGCATTTCGTCTAATGCGGGTTTTTCAGTAAATTCTAAGTTTTTCAGTGCAACTCACTCATATACAATGTACTACACTGTGGATTTCGTCTAATGCGGGTTTTTCAGTAAATTCTAAGTTTTTCAGTGCAACTCACTCATATACAATGTACTACACTGTGCATTTTGTCTATTGCGTTTTTTTCAGTAAATTCTAAGTTTTTCAGTGCAACTCACTCATATACAATGAACTACACTGTGCATTTCGTTTAATGCGGGTTTTTCAGTAAATTCTAAGTTTTTCAGTGCAACTCACTCATATACAATGTACTACACTGTGCATTTCGTCTAATGCGGGTTTTTCAGTAAATTCTAAGTTTTTCAGTGCAACTCACTCATATACTATGTACTACACTGTGCATTTCGTCTAATGCGGGTTTTTCAGTAAATTCTAAGTTTTTCAGTGCAACTCACTCATATACAATGTACTACACTGTGCATTTCTTCTAATGCGGGTTTTTCAGTAAATTCTAAGTTTTTCAGTGCAACTCACTCATATACAATGTACTACACTGTTCATTTCGTCTAATGCAGGTTTTTCAGTAAATTCTAAGTTTTTCAGTGCAACTCACTCATATACAATGTACTACACTGTGCATTTCGTCTAATGCGGGTTTTTCAGTAAATTCTAAGTTTTTCAGTGCAACTCACTCATATACAATGTACTACACTGTGCATTTCGTCTAATGCGGGTTTTTCAGTAAATTCTAAGTTTTTCAGTGCAACTCACTCATATACAATGTACTACACTGTGCATTTCGTCTAATGCGGGTTTTTCAGTAAATTCTAAGTTTTTCAGTGCAACTCACTCATATACAATGTACTACACTGTGCATTTCGTCTAATCGGATTTTCAGTAAATTCTAAGTTTTTCAGTGCAACTCACTCATATACAATGTACTACACTGTGCATTTCGTCTAATGCGGGTTTTTCAGTAAATTCTAAGTTTTTCAGTGCAACTCACTCATATACAATGTACTACACTGTGCATTTCATCTAATGCGGGTTTTTCAGTAAATTCTAAGTTTTTCAGTGCAACTCACTCATATACAATGTACTACACTGTGCATTTCGTCTAATGCGGGTTTTTCAGTAAATTCTAAGTTTTTCAGTGCAACTCACTCATATACAATGTACTACACTGTGCATTTCGTCTAATGCGGGTTTTTCAGTAAATTCTAAGTTTTTCAGTGCAACTCACTCATATACAATGTACTACACTGTGCATTTCGTCTAATGCGGGTTTTTCAGTAAATTCTAAGTTTTTCAGTGCAACTCACTCATATACAATGTACTACACTGTGCATTTCGTCTAATGCGGGTTTTTCAGTAAATTCTAAGTTTTTCAGTGCAACTCACTCATATACAATGTACTACACTGTGCATTTCGTCTAATGCGGGTTTTTCAGTAAATTCTAAGTTTTTCAGTGCAACTCACTCATATACAATGTACTACACTGTGCATTTCGTCTAATGCGGGTTTTTCAGTAAATTCTAAGTTTTTCTGTGCAACTCACTCATATACAATGTACTACACTGTGCATTTCGTCTAATTCGGGTTTTTCAGTAAATTCTAAGTTTTTCAGTGCAACTCACTCATATACAATGTACTACACTGTGCATTTCGTCTAATGCAGGTTTTCAGTAAATTCTAAGTTTTTCAGTGCAACTCACTCATATACAATGTACTACACTGTGCATTTCGTCTAATGCGGGTTTTTCAGTAAATTCTAAGTTTTTCAGTGCAACTCACTCATATACTATGTACTACACTGTGCATTTCGTCTAATGCGGGTTTTTCAGTAAATTCTAAGTTTTTCAGTGCAACTCACTCATATACAATGTACTACACTGTGCATTTCGTCTAATGCGGGTTTTTCAGTAAATTCTAAGTTTTTCAGTGCAACTCACTCATATACAATGTACTACACTGTTCATTTCGTCTAATGCAGGTTTTTCAGTAAATTCTAAGTTTTTCAGTGCAACTCACTCATATACAATGTACTACACTGTGCATTTCGTCTAATTCGGGTTTTTCAGTAAATTCTAAGTTTTTCAGTGCAACTCACTCATATACAATGTACTACACTGTGCATTTCGTCTAATGCGGGTTTTTCAGTAAATTCTAAGTTTTTCAGTGCAACTCACTCATATACAATGTACTACACTGTGCATTTCGTCTAATGCGGGTTTTTCAGTAAATTCTAAGTTTTTCAGTGCAACTCACTCATATACAATGTACTACACTGTGCATTTCGTCTAATCGGATTTTCAGTAAATTCTAAGTTTTTCAGTGCAACTCACTCATATACAATGTACTACACTGTGCATTTCGTCTAATGCGGGTTTTTCAGTAAATTCTAAGTTTTTCAGTGCAACTCACTCATATACAATGTACTACACTGTACATTTCGTCTAATGCGGGTTTTTCAGTAAATTCTAAGTTTTTCAGTGCAACTCACTCATATACAATGTACTACACTGTGCATTTCGTCTAATGCGGGTTTTTCAGTAAATTCTAAGTTTTTCAGTGCAACTCACTCATATACAATGTACTACACTGTGCATTTCGTCTAATGCGGGTTTTTCAGTAAATTCTAAGTTTTTCAGTGCAACTCACTCATATACAATGTACTACACTGTGCATTTCCTCTAATGGGGGTTTTTCAGTAAATTCTAAGTTTTTCAGTGCAACTCACTCATATACAATGTACTACACTGTGCATTTCGTCTAATGCGGGTTTTTCAGTAAATTCTAAGTTTTTCAGTGCAACTCACTCATATACAATGTACTACACTGTGCATTTCGTCTAATCGGATTTTCAGTAAATTCTAAGTTTTTCAGTGCGACTCACTCATATACAATGTACTACACTGTGCATTTAGTCTAATGCGGGTTTTTCAGTAAATTCTAAGTTTTTCAGTGCAACTCACTCATATACAATGTACTACACTGTGCATTTCATCTAATGCGGGTTTTTCAGTAAATTCTAAGTTTTTCAGTGCAACTCACTCATATACAATGTACTACACTGTGCATTTCGTCTAATGCGGGTTTTTCAGTAAATTCTAAGTTTTTCAGTGCAACTCACTCATATACAATGTACTACACTGTGGATTTCGTCTAATGCGGGTTTTTCAGTAAATTCTAAGTTTTTCAGTGCAACTCACTCATATACAATGTACTACACTGTGCATTTTGTCTATTGCGTTTTTTTCAGTAAATTCTAAGTTTTTCAGTGCAACTCACTCATATACAATGAACTACACTGTGCATTTCGTTTAATGCGGGTTTTTCAGTAAATTCTAAGTTTTTCAGTGCAACTCACTCATATACAATGTACTACACTGTGCATTTCGTCTAATGCGGGTTTTTCAGTAAATTCTAAGTTTTTCAGTGCAACTCACTCATATACTATGTACTACACTGTGCATTTCGTCTAATGCGGGTTTTTCAGTAAATTCTAAGTTTTTCAGTGCAACTCACTCATATACAATGTACTACACTGTGCATTTCTTCTAATGCGGGTTTTTCAGTAAATTCTAAGTTTTTCAGTGCAACTCACTCATATACAATGTACTACACTGTTCATTTCGTCTAATGCAGGTTTTTCAGTAAATTCTAAGTTTTTCAGTGCAACTCACTCATATACAATGTACTACACTGTGCATTTCGTCTAATGCGGGTTTTTCAGTAAATTCTAAGTTTTTCAGTGCAACTCACTCATATACAATGTACTACACTGTGCATTTCGTCTAATGCGGGTTTTTCAGTAAATTCTAAGTTTTTCAGTGCAACTCACTCATATACAATGTACTACACTGTGCATTTCGTCTAATGCGGGTTTTTCAGTAAATTCTAAGTTTTTCAGTGCAACTCACTCATATACAATGTACTACACTGTGCATTTCGTCTAATCGGATTTTCAGTAAATTCTAAGTTTTTCAGTGCAACTCACTCATATACAATGTACTACACTGTGCATTTCGTCTAATGCGGGTTTTTCAGTAAATTCTAAGTTTTTCAGTGCAACTCACTCATATACAATGTACTACACTGTGCATTTCATCTAATGCGGGTTTTTCAGTAAATTCTAAGTTTTTCAGTGCAACTCACTCATATACAATGTACTACACTGTGCATTTCGTCTAATGCGGGTTTTTCAGTAAATTCTAAGTTTTTCAGTGCAACTCACTCATATACAATGTACTACACTGTGCATTTCGTCTAATGCGGGTTTTTCAGTAAATTCTAAGTTTTTCAGTGCAACTCACTCATATACAATGTACTACACTGTGCATTTCGTCTAATGCGGGTTTTTCAGTAAATTCTAAGTTTTTCAGTGCAACTCACTCATATACAATGTACTACACTGTGCATTTCGTCTAATGCGGGTTTTTCAGTAAATTCTAAGTTTTTCAGTGCAACTCACTCATATACAATGTACTACACTGTGCATTTCGTCTAATGCGGGTTTTTCAGTAAATTCTAAGTTTTTCAGTGCAACTCACTCATATACAATGTACTACACTGTGCATTTCGTCTAATGCGGGTTTTTCAGTAAATTCTAAGTTTTTCTGTGCAACTCACTCATATACAATGTACTACACTGTGCATTTCGTCTAATTCGGGTTTTTCAGTAAATTCTAAGTTTTTCAGTGCAACTCACTCATATACAATGTACTACACTGTGCATTTCGTCTAATGCAGGTTTTCAGTAAATTCTAAGTTTTTCAGTGCAACTCACTCATATACAATGTACTACACTGTGCATTTCGTCTAATGCGGGTTTTTCAGTAAATTCTAAGTTTTTCAGTGCAACTCACTCATATACTATGTACTACACTGTGCATTTCGTCTAATGCGGGTTTTTCAGTAAATTCTAAGTTTTTCAGTGCAACTCACTCATATACAATGTACTACACTGTGCATTTCGTCTAATGCGGGTTTTTCAGTAAATTCTAAGTTTTTCAGTGCAACTCACTCATATACAATGTACTACACTGTTCATTTCGTCTAATGCAGGTTTTTCAGTAAATTCTAAGTTTTTCAGTGCAACTCACTCATATACAATGTACTACACTGTGCATTTCGTCTAATTCGGGTTTTTCAGTAAATTCTAAGTTTTTCAGTGCAACTCACTCATATACAATGTACTACACTGTGCATTTCGTCTAATGCGGGTTTTTCAGTAAATTCTAAGTTTTTCAGTGCAACTCACTCATATACAATGTACTACACTGTGCATTTCGTCTAATGCGGGTTTTTCAGTAAATTCTAAGTTTTTCAGTGCAACTCACTCATATACAATGTACTACACTGTGCATTTCGTCTAATCGGATTTTCAGTAAATTCTAAGTTTTTCAGTGCAACTCACTCATATACAATGTACTACACTGTGCATTTCGTCTAATGCGGGTTTTTCAGTAAATTCTAAGTTTTTCAGTGCAACTCACTCATATACAATGTACTACACTGTACATTTCGTCTAATGCGGGTTTTTCAGTAAATTCTAAGTTTTTCAGTGCAACTCACTCATATACAATGTACTACACTGTGCATTTCGTCTAATCGGATTTTCAGTAAATTCTAAGTTTTTCAGTGCAACTCACTCATATACAATGTACTACACTGTGCATTTCGTCTAATGCGGGTTTTTCAGTAAATTCTAAGTTTTTCAGTGCAACTCATTCATATACAATGTACTACACTGTGCATTTCGTCTAATGCGGGTTTTTTAGTAAATTCTAAGTTTTTCAGTGCAACTCACTCATATACAATGTATTACACTGTGCATTTCGTCTAATGCGGGTTTTTCAGTAAATTCTAACTTTTTCAGTGCAACTCACTCATATACTATGTACTACACTGTACATTTCGTCTAATGCGGGTTTTTCAGTAAATTCTAAGTTTTTCAGTGCAACTCACTCATATACTATGTACTACACTGTACATTTCGTCTAATGCGGGTTTTTCAGTAAATTATAAGTTTTTCAGTGCAACCCACTCATATACTATGTACTACACTGTGCATTTCGTCTAATGCGGGTTTTTCAGTAAATTCTAAGTTTTTCAGTGCAACTCACTCATATACAATGTACTACACTGTGCATTTCGTCTAATGCGGGTTTTTCAGTAAATTCTAAGTTTTTCAGTGCAACTCACTCATATACAATGTACTACACTGTGCATTTCGTCTAATGCGGGTTTTTCAGTAAATTCTAAGTTTTTCAGTGCAACTCACTCATATACAATGTACTACACTGTGCATTTCGTCTAATGCGGGTTTTTCAGTAAATTCTAAGTTTTTCAGTGCAACTCACTCATATACAATGTACTACACTGTGCATTTCGTCTAATGCGGGTTTTTCAGTAAATTCTAAGTTTTTCAGTGCAACTCACTCATATACAATGTACTACACTGTGCATTTCGTCTAATGCGGGTTTTTCAGTAAATTCTAAGTTTTTCAGTGCAACTCACTCATATACAATGTACTACACGGTTCATTTCGTCTAATGCAGGTTTTTCAGTAAATTCTAAGTTTTTCAGTGCAACTCACTCATATACAATGTACTACACTGTGCATTTCGTCTAATGCGGGTTTTTCAGTAAATTCTAAGTTTTTCAGTGCAACTCACTCATATACAATGTACTACACTGTGCATTTCGTCTAATGCGGGTTTTTCAGTAAATTCTAAGTTTTTCAGTGCAACTCACTCATATACAATGTACTACACTGTGCATTTCGTCTAATGCGGGTTTTTCAGTAAATTCTAAGTTTTTCAGTGCAACTCACTCATATACAATGTACTACACTGTGCATTTCGTCTAATCGGATTTTCAGTAAATTCTAAGTTTTTCAGTGCAACTCACTCATATACAATGTACTACACTGTGCATTTCGTCTAATGCGGGTTTTTCAGTAAATTCTAAGTTTTTCAGTGCAACTCACTCATATACAATGTACTACACTGTGCATTTCGTCTAATGCGGGTTTTTCAGTAAATTCTAAGTTTTTCAGTGCAACTCACTCATATACAATGTACTACACTGTGCATTTCGTCTAATCGGATTTTCAGTAAATTCTAAGTTTTTCAGTGCAACTCACTCATATACAATGTACTACACTGTGCATTTCGTCTAATGCGGGTTTTTCAGTAAATTCTAAGTTTTTCAGTGCAACTCACTCATATACAATGTACTACACTGTGCATTTCGTCTAATGCGGGTTTTTTAGTAAATTCTAAGTTTTTCAGTGCAACTCACTCATATACAATGTACTACACTGTGCATTTCGTCTAATGCGGGTTTTTCAGTAAATTCTAACTTTTTCAGTGCAACTCACTCATATACTATGTACTACACTGTACATTTCGTCTAATGCGGGTTTTTCAGTAAATTCTAAGTTTTTCAGTGCAACTCACTCATATACTATGTACTACACTGTACATTTCGTCTAATGCGGGTTTTTCAGTAAATTATAAGTTTTTCAGTGCAACCCACTCATATACTATGTACTACACTGTGCATTTCGTCTAATGCGGGTTTTTCAGTAAATTCTAAGTTTTTCAGTGCAACTCACTCATATACAATGTACTACACTGTGCATTTCGTCTAATGCGGGTTTTTCAGTAAATTCTAAGTTTTTCAGTGCAACTCACTCATATACAATGTACTACACTGTGCATTTCGTCTAATGCGGGTTTTTCAGTAAATTCTAAGTTTTTCAGTGCAACTCACTCATATACAATGTACTACACTGTGCATTTCGTCTAATGCGGGTTTTTCAGTAAATTCTAAGTTTTTCAGTGCAACTCACTCATATACAATGTACTACACTGTGCATTTCGTCTAATGCGGGTTTTTCAGTAAATTCTAAGTTTTTCAGTGCAACTCACTCATATACAATGTACTACACTGTGCATTTCGTCTAATTCGGGTTTTTCAGTAAATTCTAAGTTTTTCAGTGCAACTCACTCATATACAATGTACTACACTGTGCATTTCGTCTAATTCGGGTTTTTCAGTAAATTCTAAGTTTTTCAGTGCAACTCACTCATATACAATGTACTACACTGTGCATTTCGTCTAATGCGGGTTTTTCAGTAAATTCTAAGTTTTTCAGTGCAACTCACTCATATACAATGTACTACACTGTGCATTTCGTCTAATGCGGGTTTTTCAGTAAATTCTAAGTTTTTCAGTGCAACTCACTCATATACAATGTACTACACTGTGCATTTCGTCTAATGCGGGTTTTTCAGTAAATTCTAAGTTTTTCAGTGCAACTCACTCATATACAATGTACTACACTGTGCATTTCGTCTAATGCGGGTTTTTCAGTAAATTCTAAGTTTTTCAGTGCAACTCACTCATATACAATGTACTACACTGTGCATTTCGTCTAATGCGGGTTTTTCAGTAAATTCTAAGTTTTTCAGTGCAACTCACTCATATACAATGTACTACACTGTGCATTTCGTCTAATGCGGGTTTTTTAGTAAATTCTAAGTTTTTCAGTGCAACTCACTCATATACAATGTACTACACTGTGCATTTCGTCTAATGCGGGTTTTTCAGTAAATTCTAAGTTTTTCAGTGCAACTCACTCATATACTATGTACTACACTGTACATTTCGTCTAATGCGGGTTTTTCAGTAAATTCTAAGTTTTTCAGTGCAACTCACTCATATACTATGTACTACACTGTACATTTCGTCTAATGCGGGTTTTTCAGTAAATTATAAGTTTTTCAGTGCAACCCACTCATATACTATGTACTACACTGTGCATTTCGTCTAATCGGATTTTCAGTAAATTCTAAGTTTTTCAGTGCAACTCACTCATATACAATGTACTACACTGTGCATTTCGTCTAATGCGGGTTTTTCAGTAAATTCTAAGTTTTTCAGTGCAACTCACTCATATACAATGTACTACACTGTGCATTTCGTCTAATGCGGGTTTTTCAGTAAATTCTAAGTTTTTCAGTGCAACTCACTCATATACAATGTACTACACTGTGCATTTCGTCTAATGCGGGTTTTTCAGTAAATTCTAAGTTTTTCAGTGCAACTCACTCATATACAATGTACTACACTGTGGATTTCGTCTAATGCGGGTTTTTCAGTAAATTCTAAGTTTTTCAGTGCAACTAACTCATATACAATGTACTACACTGTGCATTTTGTCTATTGCGTTTTTTTCAGTAAATTCTAAGTTTTTCAGTGCAACTCACTCATATACAATGAACTACACTGTGCATTTCGTTTAATGCGGGTTTTTCAGTAAATTCTAAGTTTTTCAGTGCAACTCACTCATATACAATGTACTACACTGTGCATTTCGTCTAATGCGGGTTTTTCAGTAAATTCTAAGTTTTTCAGTGCAACTCACTCATATACTATGTACTACACTGTGCATTTCGTCTAATGCGGGTTTTTCAGTAAATTCTAAGTTTTTCAGTGCAACTCACTCATATACAATGTACTACACTGTGCATTTCGTCTAATGCGGGTTTTTCAGTAAATTCTAAGTTTTTCAGTGCAACTCACTCATATACAATGTACTACACTGTTCATTTCGTCTAATGCAGGTTTTTCAGTAAATTCTAAGTTTTTCAGTGCAACTCACTCATATACAATGTACTACACTGTGCATTTCGTCTAATGCGGGTTTTTCAGTAAATTCTAAGTTTTTCAGTGCAACTCACTCATATACAATGTACTACACTGTGCATTTCGTCTAATGCGGGTTTTTCAGTAAATTCTAAGTTTTTCAGTGCAACTCACTCATATACAATGTACTACACTGTGCATTTCATCTAATGCGGGTTTTTCAGTAAATTCTAAGTTTTTCAGTGCAACTCACTCATATACAATGTACTACACTGTGCATTTCGTCTAATGCGGGTTTTTCAGTAAATTCTAAGTTTTTCAGTGCAACTCACTCATATACAATGTACTACACTGTGCATTTCGTCTAATGCGGGTTTTTCAGTAAATTCTAAGTTTTTCAGTGCAACTCACTCATATACAATGTACTACACTGTGCATTTCGTCTAATGCGGGTTTTTCAGTAAATTCTAAGTTTTTCAGTGCAACTCACTCATATACAATGTACTACACTGTGCATTTCGTCTAATGCGGGTTTTTCAGTAAATTCTAAGTTTTTCAGTGCAACTCACTCATATACAATGTACTACACTGTGCATTTCGTCTAATGCGGGTTTTTCAGTAAATTCTAAGTTTTTCAGTGCAACTCACTCATATACAATGTACTACACTGTGCATTTCGTCTAATGCGGGTTTTTCAGTAAATTCTAAGTTTTTCAGTGCAACTCACTCATATACAATGTACTACACTGTGCATTTCGTCTAATTCGGGTTTTTCAGTAAATTCTAAGTTTTTCAGTGCAACTCACTCATATACAATGTACTACACTGTGCATTTCGTCTAATGCAGGTTTTCAGTAAATTCTAAGTTTTTCAGTGCAACTCACTCATATACAATGTACTACACTGTGCATTTCGTCTAATGCGGGTTTTTCAGTAAATTCTAAGTTTTTCAGTGCAACTCACTCATATACAATGTACTACACTGTGCATTTCGTCTAATGCGGGTTTTTCAGTAAATTCTAAGTTTTTCAGTGCAACTCACTCATATACAATGTACTACACTGTGCATTTCGTCTAATGCGGGTTTTTCAGTAAATTCTAAGTTTTTCAGTGCAACTCACTCATATACAATGTACTACACTGTGCATTTCGTCTAATGCGGGTTTTTCAGTAAATTCTAAGTTTTTCAGTGCAACTCACTCATATACAATGTACTACACTGTGCATTTCGTCTAATGCGATTTTTTTAGTAAATTCTAAGTTTTTCAGTGCAACTCACTCATATACAATGTACTACACTGTGCATTTCGTCTAATGCGGGTTTTTCAGTAAATTCTAAGTTTTTCAGTGCAACTCACTCATATACTATGTACTACACTGTACATTTCGTCTAATGCGGGTTTTTCAGTAAATTCTAAGTTTTTCAGTGCAACTCACTCATATATTATGTACTACACTGTACATTTCGTCTAATGCGGGTTTTTCAGTAAATTATAAGTTTTTCAGTGCAACCCACTCATATACTATGTACTACACTGTGCATTTCGTCTAATGCGGGTTTTTCAGTAAATTCTAAGTTTTTCAGTGCAACTCACTCATATACAATGTACTACACTGTGCATTTCCTCTAATGCGGGTTTTTCAGTAAATTCTAAGTTTTTCAGTGCAACTCACTCATATACAATGTACTACACTGTGCATTTCGTCTAATGCGGGTTTTTCAGTAAATTCTAAGTTTTTCAGTGCAACTCACTCATATACAATGTACTACACTGTGCATTTCGTCTAATCGGATTTTAAGTAAATTCTAAGTTTTTCAGTGCAACTCACTCATATACAATGTACTACACTGTGCATTTCGTCTAATGCGGGTTTTTCAGTAAATTCTAAGTTTTTCAGTGCAACTCACTCATATACAATGTACTACACTGTGCATTTCGTCTAATGCGGGTTTTTCAGTAAATTCTAAGTTTTTCAGTGCAACTCACTCATATACAATGTACTACACTGTGCATTTCGTCTAATGCGGGTTTTTCAGTAAATTCTAAGTTTTTCAGTGCAACTCACTCATATACAATGTACTACACTGTGCATTTCGTCTAATGCGGGTTTTTCAGTAAATTCTAAGTTTTTCAGTGCAACTCACTCATATACAATGTACTACACTGTGCATTTCGTCTAATGCGGGTTTTTCAGTAAATTCTAAGTTTTTCAGTGCAACTCACTCATATACAATGTACTACACTGTGCATTTCGTCTAATTCGGGTTTTTCAGTAAATTCTAAGTTTTTCAGTGCAACTCACTCATATACAATGTACTACACTGTGCATTTCGTCTAATGCAGGTTTTCAGTAAATTCTAAGTTTTTCAGTGCAACTCACTCATATACAATGTACTACACTGTGCATTTCGTCTAATGCGGGTTTTTCAGTAAATTCTAAGTTTTTCAGTGCAACTCACTCATATACAATGTACTACACTGTGCATTTCGTCTAATGCGGGTTTTTCAGTAAATTCTAAGTTTTTCAGTGCAACTCACTCATATACAATGTACTACACTGTGCATTTCGTCTAATGCGGGTTTTTTAGTAAATTCTAAGTTTTTCAGTGCAACTCACTCATATACAATGTACTACACTGTGCATTTCGTCTAATGCGGGTTTTTCAGTAAATTCTAACTTTTTCAGTGCAACTCACTCATATACTATGTACTACACTGTACATTTCGTCTAATGCGGGTTTTTCAGTAAATTCTAAGTTTTTCAGTGCAACTCACTCATATACTATGTACTACACTGTACATTTCGTCTAATGCGGGTTTTTCAGTAAATTCTAAGTTTTTCAGTGCAACCCACTCATATACTATGTACTACACTGTGCATTTCGTCTAATGCGGGTTTTTCAGTAAATTCTAAGTTTTTCAGTGCAACTCACTCATATACAATGTACTACACTGTGCATTTCGTCTAATGCGGGTTTTTCAGTAAATTCTAAGTTTTTCAGTGCAACTCACTCATATACAATGTACTACACTGTGCATTTCGTCTAATGCGGGTTTTTCAGTAAATTCTAAGTTTTTCAGTGCAACTCACTCATATACAATGTACTACACTGTGCATTTCGTCTAATGCGGGTTTTTCAGTAAATTCTAAGTTTTTCAGTGCAACTCACTCATATAGAATGTACTACACTGTGCATTTCGTCTAATGCGGGTTTTTCAGTAAATTCTAAGTTTTTCAGTGCAACTCACTCATATACAATGTACTACACTGTGCATTTCGTCTAATTCGGGTTTTTCAGTAAATTCTAAGTTTTTCAGTGCAACTCACTCATATACAATGTACTACACTGTGCATTTCGTCTAATGCGGGTTTTTCAGTAAATTCTAAGTTTTTCAGTGCAACTCACTCATATACAATGTACTACACTGTGCATTTCGTCTAATGCGGGTTTTTCAGTAAATTCTAAGTTTTTCAGTGCAACTCACTCATATACAATGTACTACACTGTGCATTTCGTCTAATGCGGGTTTTTCAGTAAATTCTAAGTTTTTCAGTGCAACTCACTCATATACAATGTACTACACTGTGCATTTCGTCTAATGCGGGTTTTTCAGTAAATTCTAAGTTTTTCAGTGCAACTCACTCATATACAATGTACTACACTGTGCATTTCGTCTAATGCGGGTTTTTCAGTAAATTCTAAGTTTTTCAGTGCAACTCACTCATATACAATGTACTACACTGTGCATTTCGTCTAATGCGGGTTTTTCAGTAAATTCTAAGTTTTTCAGTGCAACTCACTCATATACAATGTACTACACTGTGCATTTCGTCTAATGCGGGTTTTTTAGTAAATTCTAAGTTTTTCAGTGCAACTCACTCATATACAATGTACTACACTGTGCATTTCGACTAATGCGGGTTTTTCAGTAAATTCTAAGTTTTTCAGTGCAACTCACTCATATACTATGTACTACACTGTACATTTCGTCTAATGCGGGTTTTTCAGTAAATTCTAAGTTTTTCAGTGCAACTCACTCATATACTATGTACTACACTGTACATTTCGTCTAATGCGGGTTTTTCAGTAAATTATAAGTTTTTCAGTGCAACCCACTCATATACTATGTACTACACTGTGCATTTCGTCTAATGCGGGTTTTTCAGTAAATTCTAAGTTTTTCAGTGCAACTCACTCATATACAATGTACTACACTGTGCATTTCCTCTAATGGGGGTTTTTCAGTAAATTCTAAGTTTTTCAGTGCAACTCACTCATATACAATGTACTACACTGTGCATTTCGTCTAATGCGGGTTTTTCAGTAAATTCTAAGTTTTTCAGTGCAACTCACTCATATACAATGTACTACACTGTGCATTTCGTCTAATCGGATTTTCAGTAAATTCTAAGTTTTTCAGTGCGACTCACTCATATACAATGTACTACACTGTGCATTTAGTCTAATGCGGGTTTTTCAGTAAATTCTAAGTTTTTCAGTGCAACTCACTCATATACAATGTACTACACTGTGCATTTCATCTAATGCGGGTTTTTCAGTAAATTCTAAGTTTTTCAGTGCAACTCACTCATATACAATGTACTACACTGTGCATTTCGTCTAATGCGGGTTTTTCAGTAAATTCTAAGTTTTTCAGTGCAACTCACTCATATACAATGTACTACACTGTGGATTTCGTCTAATGCGGGTTTTTCAGTAAATTCTAAGTTTTTCAGTGCAACTCACTCATATACAATGTACTACACTGTGCATTTTGTCTATTGCGTTTTTTTCAGTAAATTCTAAGTTTTTCAGTGCAACTCACTCATATACAATGAACTACACTGTGCATTTCGTTTAATGCGGGTTTTTCAGTAAATTCTAAGTTTTTCAGTGCAACTCACTCATATACAATGTACTACACTGTGCATTTCGTCTAATGCGGGTTTTTCAGTAAATTCTAAGTTTTTCAGTGCAACTCACTCATATACTATGTACTACACTGTGCATTTCGTCTAATGCGGGTTTTTCAGTAAATTCTAAGTTTTTCAGTGCAACTCACTCATATACAATGTACTACACTGTGCATTTCTTCTAATGCGGGTTTTTCAGTAAATTCTAAGTTTTTCAGTGCAACTCACTCATATACATTGTACTACACTGTTCATTTCGTCTAATGCAGGTTTTTCAGTAAATTCTAAGTTTTTCAGTGCAACTCACTCATATACAATGTACTACACTGTGCATTTCGTCTAATGCGGGTTTTTCAGTAAATTCTAAGTTTTTCAGTGCAACTCACTCATATACAATGTACTACACTGTGCATTTCGTCTAATGCGGGTTTTTCAGTAAATTCTAAGTTTTTCAGTGCAACTCACTCATATACAATGTACTACACTGTGCATTTCGTCTAATGCGGGTTTTTCAGTAAATTCTAAGTTTTTCAGTGCAACTCACTCATATACAATGTACTACACTGTGCATTTCGTCTAATCGGATTTTCAGTAAATTCTAAGTTTTTCAGTGCAACTCACTCATATACAATGTACTACACTGTGCATTTCGTCTAATGCGGGTTTTTCAGTAAATTCTAAGTTTTTCAGTGCAACTCACTCATATACAATGTACTACACTGTGCATTTCATCTAATGCGGGTTTTTCAGTAAATTCTAAGTTTTTCAGTGCAACTCACTCATATACAATGTACTACACTGTGCATTTCGTCTAATGCGGGTTTTTCAGTAAATTCTAAGTTTTTCAGTGCAACTCACTCATATACAATGTACTACACTGTGCATTTCGTCTAATGCGGGTTTTTCAGTAAATTCTAAGTTTTTCAGTGCAACTCACTCATATACAATGTACTACACTGTGCATTTCGTCTAATGCGGGTTTTTCAGTAAATTCTAAGTTTTTCAGTGCAACTCACTCATATACAATGTACTACACTGTGCATTTCGTCTAATGCGGGTTTTTCAGTAAATTCTAAGTTTTTCAGTGCAACTCACTCATATACAATGTACTACACTGTGCATTTCGTCTAATGCGGGTTTTTCAGTAAATTCTAAGTTTTTCAGTGCAACTCACTCATATACAATGTACTACACTGTGCATTTCGTCTAATGCGGGTTTTTCAGTAAATTCTAAGTTTTTCAGTGCAACTCACTCATATACAATGTACTACACTGTGCATTTCGTCTAATGCGGGTTTTTCAGTAAATTCTAAGTTTTTCAGTGCAACTCACTCATATACAATGTACTACACTGTGCATTTCGTCTAATGCGGGTTTTTCAGTAAATTCTAAGTTTTTCAGTGCAACTCACTCATATACAATGTACTACACTGTGCATTTCGTCTAATGCGGGTTTTTCAGTAAATTCTAAGTTTTTCAGTGCAACTCACTCATATACAATGTACTACACTGTGCATTTCGTCTAATGCGGGTTTTTCAGTAAATTCTAAGTTTTTCAGTGCAACTCACTCATATACAATGTACTACACTGTGCATTTCGTCTAATGCGGGTTTTTCAGTAAATTCTAAGTTTTTCAGTGCAACTCACTCATATACAATGTACTACACGGTTCATTTCGTCTAATGCAGGTTTTTCAGTAAATTCTAAGTTTTTCAGTGCAACTCACTCATATACAATGTACTACACTGTGCATTTCGTCTAATGCGGGTTTTTCAGTAAATTCTAAGTTTTTCAGTGCAACTCACTCATATACAATGTACTACACTGTGCATTTCGTCTAATGCGGGTTTTTCAGTAAATTCTAAGTTTTTCAGTGCAACTCACTCATATACAATGTACTACACTGTGCATTTCGTCTAATGCGGGTTTTTCAGTAAATTCTAAGTTTTTCAGTGCAACTCACTCATATACAATGTACTACACTGTGCATTTCGTCTAATCGGATTTTCAGTAAATTCTAAGTTTTTCAGTGCAACTCACTCATATACAATGTACTACACTGTGCATTTCGTCTAATGCGGGTTTTTCAGTAAATTCTAAGTTTTTCAGTGCAACTCACTCATATACAATGTACTACACTGTGCATTTCGTCTAATGCGGGTTTTTCAGTAAATTCTAAGTTTTTCAGTGCAACTCACTCATATACAATGTACTACACTGTGCATTTCGTCTAATCGGATTTTCAGTAAATTCTAAGTTTTTCAGTGCAACTCACTCATATACAATGTACTACACTGTGCATTTCGTCTAATGCGGGTTTTTCAGTAAATTCTAAGTTTTTCAGTGCAACTCACTCATATACAATGTACTACACTGTGCATTTCGTCTAATGCGGGTTTTTTAGTAAATTCTAAGTTTTTCAGTGCAACTCACTCATATACAATGTACTACACTGTGCATTTCGTCTAATGCGGGTTTTTCAGTAAATTCTAACTTTTTCAGTGCAACTCACTCATATACTATGTACTACACTGTACATTTCGTCTAATGCGGGTTTTTCAGTAAATTCTAAGTTTTTCAGTGCAACTCACTCATATACTATGTACTACACTGTACATTTCGTCTAATGCGGGTTTTTCAGTAAATTATAAGTTTTTCAGTGCAACCCACTCATATACTATGTACTACACTGTGCATTTCGTCTAATGCGGGTTTTTCAGTAAATTCTAAGTTTTTCAGTGCAACTCACTCATATACAATGTACTACACTGTGCATTTCGTCTAATGCGGGTTTTTCAGTAAATTCTAAGTTTTTCAGTGCAACTCACTCATATACAATGTACTACACTGTGCATTTCGTCTAATGCGGGTTTTTCAGTAAATTCTAAGTTTTTCAGTGCAACTCACTCATATACAATGTACTACACTGTGCATTTCGTCTAATGCGGGTTTTTCAGTAAATTCTAAGTTTTTCAGTGCAACTCACTCATATACAATGTACTACACTGTGCATTTCGTCTAATGCGGGTTTTTCAGTAAATTCTAAGTTTTTCAGTGCAACTCACTCATATACAATGTACTACACTGTGCATTTCGTCTAATTCGGGTTTTTCCGTAAATTCTAAGTTTTTCAGTGCAACTCACTCATATACAATGTACTACACTGTGCATTTCGTCTAATTCGGGTTTTTCAGTAAATTCTAAGTTTTTCAGTGCAACTCACTCATATACAATGTACTACACTGTGCATTTCGTCTAATGCGGGTTTTTCAGTAAATTCTAAGTTTTTCAGTGCAACTCACTCATATACAATGTACTACACTGTGCATTTCGTCTAATGCGGGTTTTTCAGTAAATTCTAAGTTTTTCAGTGCAACTCACTCATATACAATGTACTACACTGTGCATTTCGTCTAATGCGGGTTTTCAGTAAATTCTAAGTTTTTCAGTGCAACTCACTCATATACAATGTACTACACTGTACATTTCGTCTAATGCGGGTTTTTCAGTAAATTCTAAGTTTTTCAGTGCAACTCACTCATATACTATGTACTACACTGTACATTTCGTCTAATGCGGGTTTTTCAGTAAATTATAAGTTTTTCAGTGCAACCCACTCATATACTATGTACTACACTGTGCATTTCGTCTAATCGGATTTTCAGTAAATTCTAAGTTTTTCAGTGCAACTCACTCATATACAATGTACTACACTGTGCATTTCGTCTAATGCGGGTTTTTCAGTAAATTCTAAGTTTTTCAGTGCAACTCACTCATATACAATGTACTACACTGTGCATTTCGTCTAATGCGGGTTTTTCAGTAAATTCTAAGTTTTTCAGTGCAACTCACTCATATACAATGTACTACACTGTGCATTTCGTCTAATGCGGGTTTTTCAGTAAATTCTAAGTTTTTCAGTGCAACTCACTCATATACAATGTACTACACTGTGGATTTCGTCTAATGCGGGTTTTTCAGTAAATTCTAAGTTTTTCAGTGCAACTAACTCATATACAATGTACTACACTGTGCATTTTGTCTATTGCGTTTTTTTCAGTAAATTCTAAGTTTTTCAGTGCAACTCACTCATATACAATGAACTACACTGTGCATTTCGTTTAATGCGGGTTTTTCAGTAAATTCTAAGTTTTTCAGTGCAACTCACTCATATACAATGTACTACACTGTGCATTTCGTCTAATGCGGGTTTTTCAGTAAATTCTAAGTTTTTCAGTGCAACTCACTCATATACTATGTACTACACTGTGCATTTCGTCTAATGCGGGTTTTTCAGTAAATTCTAAGTTTTTCAGTGCAACTCACTCATATACAATGTACTACACTGTGCATTTCGTCTAATGCGGGTTTTTCAGTAAATTCTAAGTTTTTCAGTGCAACTCACTCATATACAATGTACTACACTGTTCATTTCGTCTAATGCAGGTTTTTCAGTAAATTCTAAGTTTTTCAGTGCAACTCACTCATATACAATGTACTACACTGTGCATTTCGTCTAATGCGGGTTTTTCAGTAAATTCTAAGTTTTTCAGTGCAACTCACTCATATACAATGTACTACACTGTGCATTTCGTCTAATGCGGGTTTTTCAGTAAATTCTAAGTTTTTCAGTGCAACTCACTCATATACAATGTACTACACTGTGCATTTCATCTAATGCGGGTTTTTCAGTAAATTCTAAGTTTTTCAGTGCAACTCACTCATATACAATGTACTACACTGTGCATTTCGTCTAATGCGGGTTTTTCAGTAAATTCTAAGTTTTTCAGTGCAACTCACTCATATACAATGTACTACACTGTGCATTTCGTCTAATGCGGGTTTTTCAGTAAATTCTAAGTTTTTCAGTGCAACTCACTCATATACAATGTACTACACTGTGCATTTCGTCTAATGCGGGTTTTTCAGTAAATTCTAAGTTTTTCAGTGCAACTCACTCATATACAATGTACTACACTGTGCATTTCGTCTAATGCGGGTTTTTCAGTAAATTCTAAGTTTTTCAGTGCAACTCACTCATATACAATGTACTACACTGTGCATTTCGTCTAATGCGGGTTTTTCAGTAAATTCTAAGTTTTTCAGTGCAACTCACTCATATACAATGTACTACACTGTGCATTTCGTCTAATGCGGGTTTTTCAGTAAATTCTAAGTTTTTCAGTGCAACTCACTCATATACAATGTACTACACTGTGCATTTCGTCTAATTCGGGTTTTTCAGTAAATTCTAAGTTTTTCAGTGCAACTCACTCATATACAATGTACTACACTGTGCATTTCGTCTAATGCAGGTTTTCAGTAAATTCTAAGTTTTTCAGTGCAACTCACTCATATACAATGTACTACACTGTGCATTTCGTCTAATGCGGGTTTTTCAGTAAATTCTAAGTTTTTCAGTGCAACTCACTCATATACAATGTACTACACTGTGCATTTCGTCTAATGCGGGTTTTTCAGTAAATTCTAAGTTTTTCAGTGCAACTCACTCATATACAATGTACTACACTGTGCATTTCGTCTAATGCGGGTTTTTCAGTAAATTCTAAGTTTTTCAGTGCAACTCACTCATATACAATGTACTACACTGTGCATTTCGTCTAATGCGGGTTTTTCAGTAAATTCTAAGTTTTTCAGTGCAACTCACTCATATACAATGTACTACACTGTGCATTTCGTCTAATGCGATTTTTTTAGTAAATTCTAAGTTTTTCAGTGCAACTCACTCATATACAATGTACTACACTGTGCATTTCGTCTAATGCGGGTTTTTCAGTAAATTCTAAGTTTTTCAGTGCAACTCACTCATATACTATGTACTACACTGTACATTTCGTCTAATGCGGGTTTTTCAGTAAATTCTAAGTTTTTCAGTGCAACTCACTCATATATTATGTACTACACTGTACATTTCGTCTAATGCGGGTTTTTCAGTAAATTATAAGTTTTTCAGTGCAACCCACTCATATACTATGTACTACACTGTGCATTTCGTCTAATGCGGGTTTTTCAGTAAATTCTAAGTTTTTCAGTGCAACTCACTCATATACAATGTACTACACTGTGCATTTCCTCTAATGCGGGTTTTTCAGTAAATTCTAAGTTTTTCAGTGCAACTCACTCATATACAATGTACTACACTGTGCATTTCGTCTAATGCGGGTTTTTCAGTAAATTCTAAGTTTTTCAGTGCAACTCACTCATATACAATGTACTACACTGTGCATTTCGTCTAATCGGATTTTAAGTAAATTCTAAGTTTTTCAGTGCAACTCACTCATATACAATGTACTACACTGTGCATTTCGTCTAATGCGGGTTTTTCAGTAAATTCTAAGTTTTTCAGTGCAACTCACTCATATACAATGTACTACACTGTGCATTTCATCTAATGCGGGTTTTTCAGTAAATTCTAAGTTTTTCAGTGCAACTCACTCATATACAATGTACTACACTGTGCATTTCGTCTAATGCGGGTTTTTCAGTAAATTCTAAGTTTTTCAGTGCAACTCACTCATATACAATGTACTACACTGTGCATTTCGTCTAATGCGGGTTTTTCAGTAAATTCTAAGTTTTTCAGTGCAACTCACTCATATACAATGTACTACACTGTGCATTTCGTCTAATGCGGGTTTTTCAGTAAATTCTAAGTTTTTCAGTGCAACTCACTCATATACAATGTACTACACTGTGCATTTCGTCTAATGCGGGTTTTTCAGTAAATTCTAAGTTTTTCAGTGCAACTCACTCATATACTATGTACTACACTGTGCATTTCGTCTAATGCGGGTTTTTCAGTAAATTCTAAGTTTTTCAGTGCAACTCACTCATATACAATGTACTACACTGTTCATTTCGTCTAATGCGGGTTTTTCAGTAAATTCTAAGTTTTTCAGTGCAACTCACTCATATACAATGTACTACACTGTGCATTTCGTCTAATGCAGGTTTTTCAGTAAATTCTAAATTTTTCAGTGCAACTCACTCATATACAATGTACTACACTGTGCATTTCGTCTAATGCGGGTTTTTCAGTAAATTCTAAGTTTTTCAGTGCAACTCACTCATATACAATGTACTACACTGTGCATTTCTTCTAATGCGGGTTTTTCAGTAAATTCTAAGTTTTTCAGTGCAACTCACTCATATACAATGTACTACACTGTGCATTTCGTCTAATCGGATTTTCAGTAAATTCTAAGTTTTTCAGTGCAACTCACTCATATACAATGTACTACACTGTGCATTTCGTCTAATGCGGGTTTTTCAGTAAATTCTAAGTTTTTCAGTGCAACTCACTCATATACAATGTACTACACTGTGCATTTCATCTAATGCGGGTTTTTCAGTAAATTCTAAGTTTTTCAGTGCAACTCACTCATATACAATGTACTACACTGTGCATTTCGTCTAATGCGGGTTTTTCAGTAAATTCTAAGTTTTTCAGTGCAACTCACTCATATACAATGTACTACACTGTGCATTTCGTCTAATGCGGGTTTTTCAGTAAATTCTAAGTTTTTCAGTGCAACTCACTCATATACAATGTACTACACTGTGCATTTCGTCTAATGCGGGTTTTTCAGTAAATTCTAAGTTTTTCAGTGCAACTCACTCATATACAATGTACTACACTGTGCATTTCGTCTAATGCGGGTTTTTCAGTAAATTCTAAGTTTTTCAGTGCAACTCACTCATATACAATGTACTACACTGTGCATTTCGTCTAATGCGGGTTTTTCAGTAAATTCTAAGTTTTTCAGTGCAACTCACTCATATACCATGTACTAGACTGTGCATTTCGTCTAATTCGGGTTTTTCATTAAATTCTAAGTTTTTCAGTGCAACTCACTCATATACAATGTACTACACTGTGCATTTCGTCTAATGCAGGTTTTCAGTAAATTCTAAGTTTTTCAGTGCAACTCACTCATATACAATGTACTACACTGTGCATTTCGTCTAATGCGGGTTTTTCAGTAAATTCTAAATTTTTCAGTGCAACTCACTCATATACAATGTACTACACTGTGCCTTTCGTCTAATGCGGGTTTTTCAGTAAATTCTAAGTTTTTCAGTGCAACTCACTCATATACAATGTATTACACTGTGCATTTTGTCTAATGCGGGATTTTCAGTAAATTCTAAGTTTTTCAGTGCAACTCACTCATATACAATGTACTACACTGTGCATTTCGTCTAATGCGGGTTTTTCAGTAAATTCTAAGTTTTTCAGTGCAACTCACTCATATACAATGTACTACACTGTGCATTTCCTCTAATGCGGGTTTTTCAGTAAATTCTAAGTTTTTCAGTGCAACTCACTCATATACAATGTACTACACTGTGCATTTCGTCTAATGCGGGTTTTTCAGTAAATTCTAAGTTTTTCAGTGCAACTCACTCATATACAATGTACTACACTGTGCATTTCGTCTAATCGGATTTTCAGTAAATTCTAAGTTTTTCAGTGCAACTCACTCATATACAATGTACTACACTGTGCATTTCGTCTAATGCGGGTTTTTCAGTAAATTCTAAGTTTTTCAGTGCAACTCACTCATATACAATGTACTACACTGTGCATTTCATCTAATGCGGGTTTTTCAGTAAATTCTAAGTTTTTCAGTGCAACTCACTCATATACAATGTACTACACTGTGCATTTCGTCTAATGCGGGTTTTTCAGTAAATTCTAAGTTTTTCAGTGCAACTCACTCATATACAATGTACTACACTGTGCATTTCGTCTAATGCGGGTTTTTCAGTAAATTCTAAGTTTTTCAGTGCAACTCACTCATATACAATGTACTACACTGTGCATTTCGTCTAATGCGGGTTTTTCAGTAAATTCTAAGTTTTTCAGTGCAACTCACTCATATACAATGTACTACACTGTGCATTTCGTCTAATGCGGGTTTTTCAGTAAATTCTAAGTTTTTCAGTGCAACTCACTCATATACAATGTACTACACTGTGCATTTCATCTAATGCGGGTTTTTCAGTAAATTCTAAGTTTTTCAGTGCAACTCACTCATATACTATGTACTACACTGTGCATTTCGTCTAATGCGGGTTTTTCAGTAAATTCTAAGTTTTTCAGTGCAACTCACTCATATACAATGTACTACACTGTTCATTTCGTCTAATGCAGGTTTTTCAGTAAATTCTAAATTTTTCAGTGCAACTCACTCATATACAATGTACTACACTGTGCATTTCGTCTAATGCGGGTTTTTCAGTAAATTCTAAGTTTTTCAGTGCAACTCACTCATATACAATGTACTACACTGTGCATTTCGTCTAATGCGGGTTTTTCAGTAAATTCTAAGTTTTTCAGTGCAACTCACTCATATACAATGTACTACACTGTGCATTTCGTCTAATGCGGGTTTTTCAGTAAATTCTAAGTTTTTCAGTGCAACTCACTCATATACAATGTACTACACTGTGCATTTCGTCTAATCGGATTTTCAGTAAATTCTAAGTTTTTCAGTGCAACTCACTCATATACAATGTACTACACTGTGCATTTCGTCTAATGCGGGTTTTTCAGTAAATTCTAAGTTTTTCAGTGCAACTCACTCATATACAATGTACTACACTGTGCATTTCATCTAATGCGGGTTTTTCAGTAAATTCTAAGTTTTTCAGTGCAACTCACTCATATACAATGTACTACACTGTGCATTTCGTCTAATGCGGGTTTTTCAGTAAATTCTAAGTTTTTCAGTGCAACTCACTCATATACAATGTACTACACTGTGCATTTCGTCTAATGCGGGTTTTTCAGTAAATTCTAATTTTTTCAGTGCAACTCACTCATATACAATGTACTACACTGTGCATTTCGTCTAATGCGGGTTTTTCAGTAAATTCTAAGTTTTTCAGTGCAACTCACTCATATACAATGTACTACACTGTGCATTTCGTCTAATGCGGGTTTTTCAGTAAATTCTAAGTTTTTCAGTGCAACTCACTCATATACAATGTACTACACTGTGCATTTCGTCTAATGCGGGTTTTTCAGTAAATTCTAAGTTTTTCAGTGCAACTCACTCATATACAATGTACTACACTGTGCATTTCATCTAATGCGGGTTTTTCAGTAAATTCTAAGTTTTTCAGTGCAACTCACTCATATACCATGTACTAGACTGTGCATTTCGTCTAATTCGGGTTTTTCATTAAATTCTAAGTTTTTCAGTGCAACTCACTCATATACAATGTACTACACTGTGCATTTCGTCTAATGCAGGTTTTCAGTAAATTCTAAGTTTTTCAGTGCAACTCACTCATATACAATGTACTACACTGTGCATTTCGTCTAATGCGGGTTTTTCAGTAAATTCTAAGTTTTTCAGTGCAACTCACTCATATACAATGTACTACACTGTGCCTTTCGTCTAATGCGGGTTTTTCAGTAAATTCTAAGTTTTTCAGTGCAACTCACTCATATACAATGTACTACACTGTGCATTTCGTCTAATGCGGGTTTTTCAGTAAATTCTAAGTTTTTCAGTGCAACTCACTCATATACAATGTACTACACTGTGCATTTCGTCTAATGCGGGTTTTTCAGTAAATTCTAAGTTTTTCAGTGCAACTCACTCATATACAATGTACTACACTGTGCATTTCGTCTAATGCGGGTTTTTTAGTAAATTCTAAGTTTTTCAGTGCAACTCACTCATATGCAATGTACTACACTGTGCATTTCGTCTAATGCGGGTTTTTCAGTAAATTCTAAGTTTTTCAGTGCAACTCACTCATATACTATGTACTACACTGTACATTTCGTCTAATGCGGGTTTTTCAGTAAATTCTAAGTTTTTCAGTGCAACTCACTCATATACTATGTACTACACTGTACATTTCGTCTAATGCGGGTTTTTCAGTAAATTATAAGTTTTTCAGTGCAACCCACTCATATACTATGTACTACACTGTGCATTTCGTCTAATGCGGGTTTTTCAGTAAATTCTAAGTTTTTCAGTGCAACTCACTCATATACAATGTACTACACTGTGCATTTCGTCTAATGCGGGTTTTTCAGTAAATTCTAAGTTTTTCAGTGCAACTCACTCATATACAATGTACTACACTGTGCATTTCGTCTAATGCGGGTTTTTCAGTAAATTCTAAGTTTTTCAGTGCAACTCACTCATATACAATGTACTACACTGTGCATTTCGTCTAATGCGGGTTTTTTAGTAAATTCTAAGTTTTTCAGTGCAACTCACTCATATACAATGTACTACACTGTGCATTTCGTCTAATGCGGGTTTTTCAGTAAATTCTAAATTTTTCAGTGCAACTCACTCATATACTATGTACTACACTGTACATTTCGTCTAATGCGGGTTTTTCAGTAAATTCTAAGTTTTTCAGTGCAACTCACTCATATACTATGTACTACACTGTACATTTCGTCTAATGCGGGTTTTTCAGTAAATTATAAGTTTTTCAGTGCAACCCACTCATATACTATGTACTACACTGTGCATTTCGTCTAATGCAGGTTTTTCAGTAAATTCTAAGTTTTTCAGTGCAACTCACTCATATACAATGTACTACACTGTGCATTTCCTCTAATGCGGGTTTTTCAGTAAATTCTAAGTTTTTCAGTGCAACTCACTCATATACAATGTACTACACTGTGCATTTCGTCTAATGCGGGTTTTTCAGTAAATTCTAAGTTTTTCAGTGCAACTCACTCATATACAATGTACTACACTGTGCATTTCGTCTAATCGGATTTTCAGTAAATTCTAAGTTTTTCAGTGCAACTCACTCATATACAATGTACTACACTGTGCATTTCGTCTAATGCGGGTTTTTCAGTAAATTCTAAGTTTTTCAGTGCAACTCACTCATATACAATGTACTACACTGTGCATTTCATCTAATGCGGGTTTTTCAGTAAATTCTAAGTTTTTCAGTGCAACTCACTCATATACAATGTACTACACTGTGCATTTCGTCTAATGCGGGTTTTTCAGTAAATTCTAAGTTTTTCAGTGCAACTCACTCATATACAATGTACTACACTGTGGATTTCGTCTAATGCGGGTTTTTCAGTAAATTCTAAGTTTTTCAGTGCAACTCACTCATATACAATGTACTACACTGTGCATTTCGTCTAATGCATTTTTTTCAGTAAATTCTAAGTTTTTCAGTGCAACTCACTCATATACAATGAACTACACTGTGCATTTCGTTTAATGCGGGTTTTTCAGTAAATTCTAAGTTTTTCAGTGCAACTCACTCATATACAATGTACTACACTGTGCATTTCGTCTAATGCGGGTTTTTCAGTAAATTCTAAGTTTTTCAGTGCAACTCACTCATATACTATGTACTACACTGTGCATTTCGTCTAATGCGGGTTTTTCAGTAAATTCTAAGTTTTTCAGTGCAACTCACTCATATACAATGTACTACACTGTGCATTTCGTCTAATGCGGGTTTTTCAGTAAATTCTAAGTTTTTCAGTGCAACTCACTCATATACAATGTACTACACTGTTCATTTCGTCTAATGCGGGTTTTTCAGTAAATTCTAAGTTTTTCAGTGCAACTCACTCATATACAATGTACTACACTGTGCATTTCGTCTAATGCGGGTTTTTCAGCAAATTCTAAGTTTTTCAGTGCAACTCACTCATATACAATGTACTACACTGTGCATTTCGTCTAATGCGGGTTTTTCAGTAAATTCTAAGTTTTTCAGTGCAACTCACTCATATACAATGTACTACACTGTGCATTTCGTCTAATGCGGGTTTTTCAGTAAATTCTAAGTTTTTCAGTGCAACTCACTCATATACAATGTACTACACTGTGCATTTCGTCTAATCGGATTTTCAGTAAATTCTAAGTTTTTCAGTGCAACTCACTCATATACAATGTACTACACTGTGCATTTCGTCTAATGCGGGTTTTTTAGTAAATTCTAAGTTTTTCAGTGCAACTCACTCATATACAATGTACTACACTGTGCATTTCATCTAATGCGGGTTTTTCAGTAAATTCTAAGTTTTTCAGTGCAACTCACTCATATACAATGTACTACACTGTGCATTTCGTCTAATGCGGGTTTTTCAGTAAATTCTAAGTTTTTCAGTGCAACTCACTCATATACAATGTACTACACTGTGCATTTCGTCTAATGCGGGTTTTTCAGTAAATTCTAAGTTTTTCAGTGCAACTCACTCATATACAATGTACTACACTGTGCATTTCGTCTAATGCGGGTTTTTCAGTAAATTCTAAGTTTTTCAGTGCAACTCACTCATATACAATGTACTACACTGTGCATTTCGTCTAATGCGGGTTTTTCAGTAAATTCTAAGTTTTTCAGTGCAACTCACTCATATACAATGTACTACACTGTGCATTTCGTCTAATGCGGGTTTTTCAGTAAATTCTAAGTTTTTCAGTGCAACTCACTCATATACAATGTACTACACTGTGCATTTCCTCTAATGCGGGTTTTTCAGTAAATTCTAAGTTTTTCAGTGCAACTCACTCATATACAATGTACTACACTGTGCATTTCGTCTAATTCGGGTTTTTCAGTAAATTCTAAGTTTTTCAGTGCAACTCACTCATATACAATGTACTACACTGTGCATTTCGTCTAATGCAGGTTTTCAGTAAATTCTAAGTTTTTCAGTGCAACTCACTCATATACAATGTACTACACTGTGCATTTCGTCTAATGCGGGTTTTTCAGTAAATTCTAAGTTTTTCAGTGCAACTCACTCATATACAATGTACTCCACTGTGCATTTCGTCTAATGCGTTTTTTTCAGTAAATTCTAAGTTTTTCAGTGCAACTCACTCATATACAATGAACTACACTGTGCATTTCGTCTAATGCGGGTTTTTCAGTAAATTCTAAGTTTTTCAGTGCAACTCACTCATATACAATGTACTACACTGTGCATTTCGTCTAATGCGGGTTTTTCAGTAAATTCTAAGTTTTTCAGTGCAACTCACTCATATACTATGTACTACACTGTGCATTTCGTCTAATGCGGGTTTTTCAGTAAATTCTAAGTTTTTCAGTGCAACTCACTCATATACAATGTACTACACTGTGCATTTCGTCTAATGCGGGTTTTTCAGTAAATTCTAAGTTTTTCAGTGCAACTCACTCATATACAATGTACTACACTGTTCATTTCGTCTAATGCAGGTTTTTTAGTAAATTCTAAGTTTTTCAGTGCAACTCACTCATATACAATGTACTACACTGTGCATTTTGTCTAATGCGGGTTTTTCAGTAAATTCTAAGTTTTTCAGTGCAACTCACTCATATACAATGTACTACACTGTGCATTTCGTCTAATGCGGGTTTTTCAGTAAATTCTAAGTTTTTCAGTGCAACTCACTCATATACAATGTACTACACTGTGCATTTCGTCTAATGCGGGTTTTTCAGTAAATTCTAAGTTTTTCAGTGCAACTCACTCATATACAATGTACTACACTGTGCATTTCGTCTAATCGGATTTTCAGTAAATTCTAAGTTTTTCAGTGCAACTCACTCATATACAATGTACTACACTGTGCATTTCGTCTAATGCGGGTTTTTCAGTAAATTCTAAGTTTTTCAGTGCAACTCACTCATATACAATGTACTACACTGTGCATTTCATCTAATGCGGGTTTTTCAGTAAATTCTAAGTTTTTCAGTGCAACTCACTCATATACTATGTACTACACTGTGCATTTCGTCTAATGCGGGTTTTTCAGTAAATTCTAAGTTTTTCAGTGCAACTCACTCATATACAATGTACTACACTGTGCATTTCGTCTAATGCGGGTTTTTCAGTAAATTCTAAGTTTTCAGTGCAACTCACTCATATACAATGTACTACACTGTGCATTTCGTCTAATGCGGGTTTTTCAGTAAATTCTAAGTTTTTCAGTGCAACTCACTCATATACAATGTACTACACTGTGCATTTCGTCTAATGCGGGTTTTTCAGTAAATTCTAAATTTTTCAGTGC
>NW_028227725.1:0-40222 GCF_978045245.1 Mus caroli | reverse complement strand
TCTAATGCATTTTTTTCAGTAAATTCTAAGTTTTTCAGTGCAACTCACTCATATACAATGAACTACACTGTGCATTTCGTCTAATGCGGGTTTTTCAGTAAATTCTAAGTTTTTCAGTGCAACTCACTCATATACAATGTACTACACTGTGCATTTCGTCTAATGCGGGTTTTTCAGTAAATTCTAAGTTTTTCAGTGCAACTCACTCATATACTATGTACTACACTGTGCATTTCGTCTAATGCGGGTTTTTCAGTAAATTCTAAGTTTTTCAGTGCAACTCACTCATATACAATGTACTACACTGTGCATTTCGTCTAATGCGGGTTTTTCAGTAAATTCTAAGTTTTTCAGTGCAACTCACTCATATACAATGTACTACACTGTTCATTTCGTCTAATGCAGGTTTTTCAGTAAATTCTAAGTTTTTCAGTGCAACTCACTCATATACAATGTACTACACTGTGCATTTCGTCTAATGCGGGTTTTTCAGTAAATTCTAAGTTTTTCAGTGCAACTCACTCATATACAATGTACTACACTGTGCATTTCGTCTAATGCGGGTTTTTCAGTAAATTCTAAGTTTTTCAGTGCAACTCACTCATATACAATGTACTACACTGTGCATTTCGTCTAATGCGGGTTTTTCAGTAAATTCTAAGTTTTTCAGTGCAACTCACTCATATACAATGTACTACACTGTGCATTTCGTCTAATCGGATTTTCAGTAAATTCTAAGTTTTTCAGTGCAACTCACTCATATACAATGTACTACACTGTGCATTTCGTCTAATGCGGGTTTTTCAGTAAATTCTAAGTTTTTCAGTGCAACTCACTCATATACAATGTACTACACTGTGCATTTCATCTAATGCGGGTTTTTCAGTAAATTCTAAGTTTTTCAGTGCAACTCACTCATATACAATGTACTACACTGTGCATTTCGTCTAATGCGGGTTTTTCAGTAAATTCTAAGTTTTTCAGTGCAACTCACTCATATACAATGTACTACACTGTGCATTTCGTCTAATGCGGGTTTTTCAGTAAATTCTAAGTTTTTCAGTGCAACTCACTCATATACAATGTACTACACTGTGCATTTCGTCTAATGCGGGTTTTTCAGTAAATTCTAAGTTTTTCAGTGCAACTCACTCATATACAATGTACTACACTGTGCATTTCGTCTAATGCGGGTTTTTCAGTAAATTCTAAGTTTTTCAGTGCAACTCACTCATATACAATGTACTACACTGTGCATTTCGTCTAATGCGGGTTTTTCAGTAAATTCTAAGTTTTTCAGTGCAACTCACTCATATACAATGTACTACACTGTGCATTTCCTCTAATGCGGGTTTTTCAGTAAATTCTAAGTTTTTCAGTGCAACTCACTCATATACAATGTACTACACTGTGCATTTCGTCTAATTCGGGTTTTTCAGTAAATTCTAAGTTTTTCAGTGCAACTCACTCATATACAATGTACTACACTGTGCATTTCGTCTAATGCAGGTTTTCAGTAAATTCTAAGTTTTTCAGTGCAACTCACTCATATACAATGTACTACACTGTGCATTTCGTCTAATGCGGGTTTTTCAGTAAATTCTAAGTTTTTCAGTGCAACTCACTCATATACAATGTACTCCACTGTGCATTTCGTCTAATGCGTTTTTTTCAGTAAATTCTAAGTTTTTCAGTGCAACTCACTCATATACAATGAACTACACTGTGCATTTCGTCTAATGCGGGTTTTTCAGTAAATTCTAAGTTTTTCAGTGCAACTCACTCATATACAATGTACTACACTGTGCATTTCGTCTAATGCGGGTTTTTCAGTAAATTCTAAGTTTTTCAGTGCAACTCACTCATATACTATGTACTACACTGTGCATTTCGTCTAATGCGGGTTTTTCAGTAAATTCTAAGTTTTTCAGTGCAACTCACTCATATACAATGTACTACACTGTGCATTTCGTCTAATGCGGGTTTTTCAGTAAATTCTAAGTTTTTCAGTGCAACTCACTCATATACAATGTACTACACTGTTCATTTCGTCTAATGCAGGTTTTTCAGTAAATTCTAAGTTTTTCAGTGCAACTCACTCATATACAATGTACTACACTGTGCATTTTGTCTAATGCGGGTTTTTCAGTAAATTCTAAGTTTTTCAGTGCAACTCACTCATATACAATGTACTACACTGTGCATTTCGTCTAATGCGGGTTTTTCAGTAAATTCTAAGTTTTTCAGTGCAACTCACTCATATACAATGTACTACACTGTGCATTTCGTCTAATGCGGGTTTTTCAGTAAATTCTAAGTTTTTCAGTGCAACTCACTCATATACAATGTACTACACTGTGCATTTCGTCTAATCGGATTTTCAGTAAATTCTAAGTTTTTCAGTGCAACTCACTCATATACAATGTACTACACTGTGCATTTCGTCTAATGCGGGTTTTTCAGTAAATTCTAAGTTTTTCAGTGCAACTCACTCATATACAATGTACTACACTGTGCATTTCATCTAATGCGGGTTTTTCAGTAAATTCTAAGTTTTTCAGTGCAACTCACTCATATACTATGTACTACACTGTGCATTTCGTCTAATGCGGGTTTTTCAGTAAATTCTAAGTTTTTCAGTGCAACTCACTCATATACAATGTACTACACTGTGCATTTCGTCTAATGCGGGTTTTTCAGTAAATTCTAAGTTTTTCAGTGCAACTCACTCATATACAATGTACTACACTGTGCATTTCGTCTAATGCGGGTTTTCAGTAAATTCTAAGTTTTTCAGTGCAACTCACTCATATACAATGTACTACACTGTGCATTTCGTCTAATGCGGGTTTTTCAGTAAATTCTAAATTTTTCAGTGCAACTCACTCATATACAATGTACTACACTGTGCATTTCGTCTAATGCGGGTTTTTCAGTAAATTCTAAGTTTTTCAGTGCAACTCACTCATATACAATGTACTACACTGTGCATTTCGTCTAATGCGGGTTTTTCAGTAAATTCTAAGTTTTTCAGTGCAACTCACTCATATACAATGTACTACACTGTGCATTTCGTCTAATGCGGGTTTTTCAGTAAATTCTAAGTTTTTCAGTGCAACTCACTCATATACAATGTACTACACTGTGCATTTCGTCTAATGCGGGTTTTTCAGTAAATTCTAAGTTTTTCAGTGCAACTCACTCATATACGATGTACTCCACTGTGCATTTCGTCTAATGCGTTTTTTTCAGTAAATTCTAAGTTTTTCAGTGCAACTCACTCATATACAATGAACTACACTGTGCATTTCGTCTAATGCGGGTTTTTCAGTAAATTCTAAGTTTTTCAGTGCAACTCACTCATATACAATGTACTACACTGTGCATTTCGTCTAATGCGGGTTTTTCAGTAAATTCTAAGTTTTTCAGTGCAACTCACTCATATACTATGTACTACACTGTGCATTTCGTCTAATGCGGGTTTTTCAGTAAATTCTAAGTTTTTCAGTGCAACTCACTCATATACAATGTACTACACTGTGCATTTCGTCTAATGCGGGTTTTTCAGTAAATTCTAAGTTTTTCAGTGCAACTCACTCATATACAATGTACTACACTGTTCATTTCGTCTAATGCAGGTTTTTTAGTAAATTCTAAGTTTTTCAGTGCAACTCACTCATATACAATGTACTACACTGTGCATTTTGTCTAATGCGGGTTTTTCAGTAAATTCTAAGTTTTTCAGTGCAACTCACTCATATACAATGTACTACACTGTGCATTTCGTCTAATGCGGGTTTTTCAGTAAATTCTAAGTTTTTCAGTGCAACTCACTCATATACAATGTACTACACTGTGCATTTCGTCTAATGCGGGTTTTTCAGTAAATTCTAAGTTTTTCAGTGCAACTCACTCATATACAATGTACTACACTGTGCATTTCGTCTAATCGGATTTTCAGTAAATTCTAAGTTTTTCAGTGCAACTCACTCATATACAATGTACTACACTGTGCATTTCGTCTAATGCGGGTTTTTCAGTAAATTCTAAGTTTTTCAGTGCAACTCACTCATATACAATGTACTACACTGTGCATTTCATCTAATGCGGGTTTTTCAGTAAATTCTAAGTTTTTCAGTGCAACTCACTCATATACTATGTACTACACTGTGCATTTCGTCTAATGCGGGTTTTTCAGTAAATTCTAAGTTTTTCAGTGCAACTCACTCATATACAATGTACTACACTGTGCATTTCGTCTAATGCGGGTTTTTCAGTAAATTCTAAGTTTTTCAGTGCAACTCACTCATATACAATGTACTACACTGTGCATTTCGTCTAATGCGGGTTTTTCAGTAAATTCTAAGTTTTTCAGTGCAACTCACTCATATACAATGTACTACACTGTGCATTTCGTCTAATGCGGGTTTTTCAGTAAATTCTAAATTTTTCAGTGCAACTCACTCATATACAATGTACTACACTGTGCATTTCGTCTAATGCGGGTTTTTCAGTAAATTCTAAGTTTTTCAGTGCAACTCACTCATATACAATGTACTACACTGTGCATTTCGTCTAATGCGGGTTTTTCAGTAAATTCTAAGTTTTTCAGTGCAACTCACTCATATACAATGTACTACACTGTGCATTTCGTCTAATGCAGGTTTTCAGTAAATTCTAAGTTTTTCAGTGCAACTCACTCATATACAATGTACTACACTGTGCATTTCGTCTAATGCGGGTTTTTCAGTAAATTCTAAGTTTTTCAGTGCAACTCACTCATATACAATGTACTACACTGTGCATTTCGTCTAATGCGGGTTTTTCAGTAAATTCTAAGTTTTTCAGTGCAACTCACTCATATACAATGTACTACACTGTGCATTTCGTCTAATGCGGGTTTTTCAGTAAATTCTAAGTTTTTCAGTGCAACTCACTCATATACAATGTACTACACTGTGCATTTCGTCTAATGCGGGTTTTTAGTAAATTCTAATTTTTTCAGTGCAACTCACTCATATACAATGTACTACACTGTGCATTTCGTCTAATGCGGGTTTTTCAGTAAATTCTAAATTTTTCAGTGCAACTCACTCATATACAATGTACTACACTGTGCATTTCGTCTAATGCGGGTTTTTCAGTAAATTCTAAGTTTTTCAGTGCAACTCACTCATATACAATGTACTACACTGTGCATTTCGTCTAATGCGGGTTTTTCAGTAAATTCTAAGTTTTTCAGTGCAACTCACTCATATACAATGTACTATACTGTGCATTTCGTCTAATTCGGGTTTTTCAGTAAATTCTAAGTTTTTCAGTGCAACTCACTCATATACAATGTACTACACTGTGCATTTCGTCTAATGCAGGTTTTCAGTAAATTCTAAGTTTTTCAGTGCAACTCACTCATATACAATGTACTACACTGTGCATTTCGTCTAATGCGGGTTTTTCAGTAAATTCTAAGTTTTTCAGTGCAACTCACTCATATACAATGTACTACACTGTGCATTTCGTCTAATGCGGGTTTTTCAGTAAATTCTAAGTTTTTCAGTGCAACTCACTCATATACAATGTACTACACTGTGCATTTCGTCTAATGCGGGTTTTTCAGTAAATTGTAAGTTTTTCAGTGCAACTCACTCATATACAATGTACTACACTGTGCATTTCGTCTAATGCGGGTTTTTCAGTAAATTCTAAGTTTTTCAGTGCAACTCACTCATATACAATGTACTACACTGTGCATTTCGTCTAATGCGGGTTTTTTAGTAAATTCTAAGTTTTTCAGTGCAACTCACTCATATACAATGTACTACACTGTGCATTTCGTCTAATGCGGGTTTTTCAGTAAATTCTAAGTTTTTCAGTGCAACTCACTCATATACTATGTACTACACTGTACATTTCGTCTAATGCGGGTTTTTCAGTAAATTCTAAGTTTTTCAGTGCAACTCACTCATATACTATGTACTACACTGTACATTTCGTCTAATGCGGGTTTTTCAGTAAATTATAAGTTTTTCAGTGCAACCCACTCATATACTATGTACTACACTGTGCATTTCGTCTAATGCGGGTTTTTCAGTAAATTCTAAGTTTTTCAGTGCAACTCACTCATATACAATGTACTACACTGTGCATTTCCTCTAATGCGGGTTTTTCAGTAAATTCTAAGTTTTTCAGTGCAACTCACTCATATACAATGTACTACACTGTGCATTTCGTCTAATGCGGGTTTTTCAGTAAATTCTAAGTTTTTCAGTGCAACTCACTCATATACAATGTACTACACTGTGCATTTCGTCTAATCGGATTTTCAGTAAATTCTAAGTTTTTCAGTGCAACTCACTCATATACAATGTACTACACTGTGCATTTCGTCTAATGCGGGTTTTTCAGTAAATTCTAAGTTTTTCAATGCAACTCACTCATATACAATGTACTACACTGTGCATTTCGTCTAATGCGGGTTTTTCAGTAAATTCTAAGTTTTTCAGTGCAACTCACTCATATACAATGTACTACACTGTGCATTTCATCTAATGCGGGTTTTTCAGTAAATTCTAAGTTTTTCAGTGCAACTCACTCATATACCATGTACTAGACTGTGCATTTCGTCTAATTCGGGTTTTTCATTAAATTCTAAGTTTTTCAGTGCAACTCACTCATATACAATGTACTACACTGTGCATTTCGTCTAATGCAGGTTTTCAGTAAATTCTAAGTTTTTCAGTGCAACTCACTCATATACAATGTACTACACTGTGCATTTCGTCTAATGCGGGTTTTTCAGTAAATTCTAAGTTTTTCAGTGCAACTCACTCATATACAATGTACTACACTGTGCATTTCGTCTAATGCGGGTTTTTCAGTAAATTCTAAGTTTTTCAGTGCAACTCACTCATATACAAAGTACTACACTGTGCATTTCGTCTAATGCGGGTTTTTCAGTAAATTCTAAGTTTTTCAGTGCAACTCACTCATATACAATGTACTACACTGTGCATTTCGTCTAATGCGGGTTTTTCAGTAAATTCTAAGTTTTTCAGTGCAACTCACTCATATACAATGTACTACACTGTGCATTTCGTCTAATGCGGGTTTTTTAGTAAATTCTAAGTTTTTCAGTGCAACTCACTCATATACAATGTACTACACTGTGCATTTCGTCTAATGCGGGTTTTTCAGTAAATTCTAAATTTTTCAGTGCAACTCACTCATATACAATGTACTACACTGTGCATTTCGTCTAATGCGGGTTTTTCAGTAAATTCTAAGTTTTTCAGTGCAACTCACTCATATACAATGTACTACACTGTGCATTTCGTCTAATGCGGGTTTTTCAGTAAATTCTAAGTTTTTCAGTGCAACTCACTCATATACAATGTACTACACTGTGCATTTCGTCTAATGCAGGTTTTCAGTAAATTCTAAGTTTTTCAGTGCAACTCACTCATATACAATGTACTACAGTGTGCATTTCGTCTAATGCGGGTTTTTCAGTAAATTCTAAGTTTTTCAGTGCAACTCACTCATATACAATGTACTACACTGTGCATTTCGTCTAATGCGGGTTTTTCAGTAAATTCTAAGTTTTTCAGTGCAACTCACTCATATACAATGTACTACACTGTGCATTTCGTCTAATGCGGGTTTTTCAGTAAATTCTAAGTTTTTCAGTGCAACTCACTCATATACAATGTACTACACTGTGCATTTCGTCTAATGCGGGTTTTTTAGTAAATTCTAATTTTTTCAGTGCAACTCACTCATATACAATGTACTACACTGTGCATTTCGTCTAATGCGGGTTTTTCAGTAAATTCTAAATTTTTCAGTGCAACTCACTCATATACAATGTACTACACTGTGCATTTCGTCTAATGCGGGTTTTTCAGTAAATTCTAAGTTTTTCAGTGCAACTCACTCATATACAATGTACTACACTGTGCATTTCGTCTAATGCGGGTTTTTCAGTAAATTCTAAGTTTTTCAGTGCAACTCACTCATATACAATGTACTATACTGTGCATTTCGTCTAATTCGGGTTTTTCAGTAAATTCTAAGTTTTTCAGTGCAACTCACTCATATACAATGTACTACACTGTGCATTTCGTCTAATGCAGGTTTTCAGTAAATTCTAAGTTTTTCAGTGCAACTCACTCATATACAATGTACTACACTGTGCATTTCGTCTAATGCGGGTTTTTCAGTAAATTCTAAGTTTTTCAGTGCAACTCACTCATATACAATGTACTACACTGTGCATTTCGTCTAATGCGGGTTTTTCAGTAAATTCTAAGTTTTTCAGTGCAACTCACTCATATACAATGTACTACACTGTGCATTTCGTCTAATGCGGGTTTTTCAGTAAATTGTAAGTTTTTCAGTGCAACTCACTCATATACAATGTACTACACTGTGCATTTCGTCTAATGCGGGTTTTTCAGTAAATTCTAAGTTTTTCAGTGCAACTCACTCATATACAATGTACTACACTGTGCATTTCGTCTAATGCGGGTTTTTTAGTAAATTCTAAGTTTTTCAGTGCAACTCACTCATATACAATGTACTACACTGTGCATTTCGTCTAATGCGGGTTTTTCAGTAAATTCTAAGTTTTTCAGTGCAACTCACTCATATACTATGTACTACACTGTACATTTCGTCTAATGCGGGTTTTTCAGTAAATTCTAAGTTTTTCAGTGCAACTCACTCATATACTATGTACTACACTGTACATTTCGTCTAATGCGGGTTTTTCAGTAAATTATAAGTTTTTCAGTGCAACCCACTCATATACTATGTACTACACTGTGCATTTCGTCTAATGCGGGTTTTTCAGTAAATTCTAAGTTTTTCAGTGCAACTCACTCATATACAATGTACTACACTGTGCATTTCCTCTAATGCGGGTTTTTCAGTAAATTCTAAGTTTTTCAGTGCAACTCACTCATATACAATGTACTACACTGTGCATTTCGTCTAATGCGGGTTTTTCAGTAAATTCTAAGTTTTTCAGTGCAACTCACTCATATACAATGTACTACACTGTGCATTTCGTCTAATCGGATTTTCAGTAAATTCTAAGTTTTTCAGTGCAACTCACTCATATACAATGTACTACACTGTGCATTTCGTCTAATGCGGGTTTTTCAGTAAATTCTAAGTTTTTCAATGCAACTCACTCATATACAATGTACTACACTGTGCATTTCGTCTAATGCGGGTTTTTCAGTAAATTCTAAGTTTTTCAGTGCAACTCACTCATATACAATGTACTACACTGTGCATTTCATCTAATGCGGGTTTTTCAGTAAATTCTAAGTTTTTCAGTGCAACTCACTCATATACCATGTACTAGACTGTGCATTTCGTCTAATTCGGGTTTTTCATTAAATTCTAAGTTTTTCAGTGCAACTCACTCATATACAATGTACTACACTGTGCATTTCGTCTAATGCAGGTTTTCAGTAAATTCTAAGTTTTTCAGTGCAACTCACTCATATACAATGTACTACACTGTGCATTTCGTCTAATGCGGGTTTTTCAGTAAATTCTAAGTTTTTCAGTGCAACTCACTCATATACAATGTACTACACTGTGCATTTCGTCTAATGCGGGTTTTTCAGTAAATTCTAAGTTTTTCAGTGCAACTCACTCATATACAATGTACTACACTGTGCATTTCGTCTAATGCGGGTTTTTCAGTAAATTCTAAGTTTTTCAGTGCAACTCACTCATATACAATGTACTACACTGTGCATTTCGTCTAATGCGGGTTTTTCAGTAAATTCTAAGTTTTTCAGTGCAACTCACTCATATACAATGTACTACACTGTGCATTTCGTCTAATGCGGGTTTTTTAGTAAATTCTAAGTTTTTCAGTGCAACTCACTCATATACAATGTACTACACTGTGCATTTCGTCTAATGCGGGTTTTTCAGTAAATTCTAAGTTTTTCAGTGCAACTCACTCATATACTATGTACTACACTGTACATTTCGTCTAATGCGGGTTTTTCAGTAAATTCTAAGTTTTTCAGTGCAACTCACTCATATACTATGTACTACACTGTACATTTCGTCTAATGCGGGTTTTTCAGTAAATTATAAGTTTTTCAGTGCAACCCACTCATATACTATGTACTACACTGTGCATTTCCTCTAATGCGGGTTTTTCAGTAAATTCTAAGTTTTTCAGTGCAACTCACTCATATACAATGTACTACACTGTGCATTTCGTCTAATGCGGGTTTTTCAGTAAATTCTAAGTTTTTCAGTGCAACTCACTCATATACAATGTACTACACTGTGCATTTCATCTAATGCGGGTTTTTCAGTAAATTCTAAGTTTTTCAGTGCAACTCACTCATATACAATGTACTACACTGTGCATTTCGTCTAATGCGGGTTTTTCAGTAAATTCTAAGTTTTTCAGTGCAACTCACTCATATACAATGTACTACACTGTGGATTTCGTCTAATGCGGGTTTTTCAGTAAATTCTAAGTTTTTCAGTGCAACTCACTCATATACAATGTACTACACTGTGCATTTCGTCTAATGCATTTTTTTCAGTAAATTCTAAGTTTTTCAGTGCAACTCACTCATATACAATGAACTACACTGTGCATTTCGTTTAATGCGGGTTTTTCAGTAAATTCTAAGTTTTTCAGTGCAACTCACTCATATACAATGTACTACACTGTGCATTTCGTCTAATGCGGGTTTTTCAGTAAATTCTAAGTTTTTCAGTGCAACTCACTCATATACTATGTACTACACTGTGCATTTCGTCTAATGCGGGTTTTTCAGTAAATTCTAAGTTTTTCAGTGCAACTCACTCATATACAATGTACTACACTGTGCATTTCGTCTAATGCGGGTTTTTCAGTAAATTCTAAGTTTTTCAGTGCAACTCACTCATATACAATGTACTACACTGTTCATTTCGTCTAATGCAGGTTTTTCAGTAAATTCTAAGTTTTTCAGTGCAACTCACTCATATACAATGTACTACACTGTGCATTTCGTCTAATGCGGGTTTTTCAGTAAATTCTAAGTTTTTCAGTGCAACTCACTCATATACTATGTACTACACTGTACATTTCGTCTAATGCGGGTTTTTCAGTAAATTCTAAGTTTTTCAGTGCAACTCACTCATATACTATGTACTACACTGTACATTTCGTCTAATGCGGGTTTTTCAGTAAATTATAAGTTTTTCAGTGCAACCCACTCATATACTATGTACTACACTGTGCATTTCGTCTAATGCAGGTTTTTCAGTAAATTCTAAGTTTTTCAGTGCAACTCACTCATATACAATGTACTACACTGTGCATTTCCTCTAATGCGGGTTTTTCAGTAAATTCTAAGTTTTTCAGTGCAACTCACTCATATACAATGTACTACACTGTGCATTTCGTCTAATGCGGGTTTTTCAGTAAATTTTAAGTTTTTCAGTGCAACTCACTCATATACAATGTACTACACTGTGCATTTCATCTAATGCGGGTTTTTCAGTAAATTCTAAGTTTTTCAGTGCAACTCACTCATATACAATGTACTACACTGTGCATTTCGTCTAATGCGGGTTTTTCAGTAAATTCTAAGTTTTTCAGTGCAACTCACTCATATACAATGTACTACACTGTGGATTTCGTCTAATGCGGGTTTTTCAGTAAATTCTAAGTTTTTCAGTGCAACTCACTCATATACAATGTACTACACTGTGCATTTCGTCTAATGCATTTTTTTCAGTAAATTCTAAGTTTTTCAGTGCAACTCACTCATATACAATGAACTACACTGTGCATTTCGTTTAATGCGGGTTTTTCAGTAAATTCTAAGTTTTTCAGTGCAACTCACTCATATACAATGTACTACACTGTGCATTTCGTCTAATGCGGGTTTTTCAGTAAATTCTAAGTTTTTCAGTGCAACTCACTCATATACTATGTACTACACTGTGCATTTCGTCTAATGCGGGTTTTTCAGTAAATTCTAAGTTTTTCAGTGCAACTCACTCATATACAATGTACTACACTGTGCATTTCGTCTAATGCGGGTTTTTCAGTAAATTCTAAGTTTTTCAGTGCAACTCACTCATATACAATGTACTACACTGTTCATTTCGTCTAATGCAGGTTTTTCAGTAAATTCTAAGTTTTTCAGTGCAACTCACTCATATACAATGTACTACACTGTGCATTTCGTCTAATGCGGGTTTTTCAGTAAATTCTAAGTTTTTCAGTGCAACTCACTCATATACAATGTACTACACTGTGCATTTCGTCTAATGCGGGTTTTTCAGTAAATTCTAAGTTTTTCAGTGCAACTCACTCATATACAATGTACTACACTGTGCATTTCGTCTAATGCGGGTTTTTCAGTAAATTCTAAGTTTTTCAGTGCAACTCACTCATATACAATGTACTACACTGTGCATTTCGTCTAATCGGATTTTCAGTAAATTCTAAGTTTTTCAGTGCAACTCACTCATATACAATGTACTACACTGTGCATTTCGTCTAATGCGGGTTTTTCAGTAAATTCTAAGTTTTTCAGTGCAACTCACTCATATACAATGTACTACACTGTGCATTTCGTCTAATGCGGGTTTTTCAGTAAATTCTAAGTTTTTCAGTGCAACTCACTCATATACAATGTACTACACTGTGCATTTCGTTTAATGCGGGTTTTTCAGTAAATTCTAAGTTTTTCAGTGCAACTCACTCATATACAATGTACTACACTGTGCATTTCGTCTAATGCGGGTTTTTCAGTAAATTCTAAGTTTTTCAGTGCAACTCACTCATATACTATGTACTACACTGTGCATTTCGTCTAATGCGGGTTTTTCAGTAAATTCTAAGTTTTTCAGTGCAACTCACTCATATACAATGTACTACACTGTGCATTTCGTCTAATGCGGGTTTTTCAGTAAATTCTAAGTTTTTCAGTGCAACTCACTCATATACAATGTACTACACTGTTCATTTCGTCTAATGCAGGTTTTTCAGTAAATTCTAAGTTTTTCAGTGCAACTCACTCATATACAATGTACTACACTGTGCATTTCGTCTAATGCGGGTTTTTCAGTAAATTCTAAGTTTTTCAGTGCAACTCACTCATATACTATGTACTACACTGTACATTTCGTCTAATGCGGGTTTTTCAGTAAATTCTAAGTTTTTCAGTGCAACTCACTCATATACTATGTACTACACTGTACATTTCGTCTAATGCGGGTTTTTCAGTAAATTATAAGTTTTTCAGTGCAACCCACTCATATACTATGTACTACACTGTGCATTTCGTCTAATGCAGGTTTTTCAGTAAATTCTAAGTTTTTCAGTGCAACTCACTCATATACAATGTACTACACTGTGCATTTCCTCTAATGCGGGTTTTTCAGTAAATTCTAAGTTTTTCAGTGCAACTCACTCATATACAATGTACTACACTGTGCATTTCGTCTAATGCGGGTTTTTCAGTAAATTTTAAGTTTTTCAGTGCAACTCACTCATATACAATGTACTACACTGTGCATTTCATCTAATGCGGGTTTTTCAGTAAATTCTAAGTTTTTCAGTGCAACTCACTCATATACAATGTACTACACTGTGCATTTCGTCTAATGCGGGTTTTTCAGTAAATTCTAAGTTTTTCAGTGCAACTCACTCATATACAATGTACTACACTGTGGATTTCGTCTAATGCGGGTTTTTCAGTAAATTCTAAGTTTTTCAGTGCAACTCACTCATATACAATGTACTACACTGTGCATTTCGTCTAATGCATTTTTTTCAGTAAATTCTAAGTTTTTCAGTGCAACTCACTCATATACAATGAACTACACTGTGCATTTCGTTTAATGCGGGTTTTTCAGTAAATTCTAAGTTTTTCAGTGCAACTCACTCATATACAATGTACTACACTGTGCATTTCGTCTAATGCGGGTTTTTCAGTAAATTCTAAGTTTTTCAGTGCAACTCACTCATATACTATGTACTACACTGTGCATTTCGTCTAATGCGGGTTTTTCAGTAAATTCTAAGTTTTTCAGTGCAACTCACTCATATACAATGTACTACACTGTGCATTTCGTCTAATGCGGGTTTTTCAGTAAATTCTAAGTTTTTCAGTGCAACTCACTCATATACAATGTACTACACTGTTCATTTCGTCTAATGCAGGTTTTTCAGTAAATTCTAAGTTTTTCAGTGCAACTCACTCATATACAATGTACTACACTGTGCATTTCGTCTAATGCGGGTTTTTCAGTAAATTCTAAGTTTTTCAGTGCAACTCACTCATATACAATGTACTACACTGTGCATTTCGTCTAATGCGGGTTTTTCAGTAAATTCTAAGTTTTTCAGTGCAACTCACTCATATACAATGTACTACACTGTGCATTTCGTCTAATGCGGGTTTTTCAGTAAATTCTAAGTTTTTCAGTGCAACTCACTCATATACAATGTACTACACTGTGCATTTCGTCTAATCGGATTTTCAGTAAATTCTAAGTTTTTCAGTGCAACTCACTCATATACAATGTACTACACTGTGCATTTCGTCTAATGCGGGTTTTTCAGTAAATTCTAAGTTTTTCAGTGCAACTCACTCATATACAATGTACTACACTGTGCATTTCGTCTAATGCGGGTTTTTCAGTAAATTCTAAGTTTTTCAGTGCAACTCACTCATATACAATGTACTACACTGTGCATTTCGTCTAATGCGGGTTTTTTAGTAAATTCTAAGTTTTTCAGTGCAACTCACTCATATACAATGTACTACACTGTGCATTTCGTCTAATGCGGGTTTTTCAGTAAATTCTAAGTTTTTCAGTGCAACTCACTCATATACTATGTACTACACTGTACATTTCGTCTAATGCGGGTTTTTCAGTAAATTCTAAGTTTTTCAGTGCAACTCACTCATATACTATGTACTACACTGTACATTTCGTCTAATGCGGGTTTTTCAGTAAATTATAAGTTTTTCAGTGCAACCCACTCATATACTATGTACTACACTGTGCATTTCGTCTAATGCAGGTTTTTCAGTAAATTCTAAGTTTTTCAGTGCAACTCACTCATATACAATGTACTACACTGTGCATTTCCTCTAATGCGGGTTTTTCAGTAAATTCTAAGTTTTTCAGTGCAACTCACTCATATACAATGTACTACACTGTGCATTTCGTCTAATGCGGGTTTTTCAGTAAATTCTAAGTTTTTCAGTGCAACTCACTCATATACAATGTACTACACTGTGCATTTCATCTAATGCGGGTTTTTCAGTAAATTCTAAGTTTTTCAGTGCAACTCACTCATATACAATGTACTACACTGTGCATTTCGTCTAATGCGGGTTTTTCAGTAAATTCTAAGTTTTTCAGTGCAACTCACTCATATACAATGTACTACACTGTGGATTTCGTCTAATGCGGGTTTTTCAGTAAATTCTAAGTTTTTCAGTGCAACTCACTCATATACAATGTACTACACTGTGCATTTCGTCTAATGCATTTTTTTCAGTAAATTCTAAGTTTTTCAGTGCAACTCACTCATATACAATGAACTACACTGTGCATTTCGTTTAATGCGGGTTTTTCAGTAAATTCTAAGTTTTTCAGTGCAACTCACTCATATACAATGTACTACACTGTGCATTTCGTCTAATGCGGGTTTTTCAGTAAATTCTAAGTTTTTCAGTGCAACTCACTCATATACTATGTACTACACTGTGCATTTCGTCTAATGCGGGTTTTTCAGTAAATTCTAAGTTTTTCAGTGCAACTCACTCATATACAATGTACTACACTGTGCATTTCGTCTAATGCGGGTTTTTCAGTAAATTCTAAGTTTTTCAGTGCAACTCACTCATATACAATGTACTACACTGTTCATTTCGTCTAATGCAGGTTTTTCAGTAAATTCTAAGTTTTTCAGTGCAACTCACTCATATACAATGTACTACACTGTGCATTTCGTCTAATGCGGGTTTTTCAGTAAATTCTAAGTTTTTCAGTGCAACTCACTCATATACAATGTACTACACTGTGCATTTCGTCTAATGCGGGTTTTTCAGTAAATTCTAAGTTTTTCAGTGCAACTCACTCATATACAATGTACTACACTGTGCATTTCGTCTAATGCGGGTTTTTCAGTAAATTCTAAGTTTTTCAGTGCAACTCACTCATATACAATGTACTACACTGTGCATTTCGTCTAATCGGATTTTCAGTAAATTCTAAGTTTTTCAGTGCAACTCACTCATATACAATGTACTACACTGTGCATTTCGTCTAATGCGGGTTTTTTAGTAAATTCTAAGTTTTTCAGTGCAACTCACTCATATACAATGTACTACACTGTGCATTTCATCTAATGCGGGTTTTTCAGTAAATTCTAAGTTTTTCAGTGCAACTCACTCATATACAATGTACTACACTGTGCATTTCGTCTAATGCGGGTTTTTCAGTAAATTCTAAGTTTTTCAGTGCAACTCACTCATATACAATGTACTACACTGTGCATTTCGTCTAATGCGGGTTTTTCAGTAAATTCTAAGTTTTTCAGTGCAACTCACTCATATACAATGTACTACACTGTGCATTTCGTCTAATGCGGGTTTTTCAGTAAATTCTAAGTTTTTCAGTGCAACTCACTCATATACAATGTACTACACTGTGCATTTCGTCTAATGCGGGTTTTTCAGTAAATTCTAAGTTTTTCAGTGCAACTCACTCATATACAATGTACTACACTGTGCATTTCGTCTAATGCGGGTTTTTCAGTAAATTCTAAGTTTTTCAGTGCAACTCACTCATATACAATGTACTACACTGTGCATTTCGTCTAATGCAGGTTTTCAGTAAATTCTAAGTTTTTCAGTGCAACTCACTCATATACAATGTACTACACTGTGCATTTCGTCTAATGCGGGTTTTTCAGTAAATTCTAAGTTTTTCAGTGCAACTCACTCATATACAATGTACTACACTGTGCATTTCGTCTAATGCGTTTTTTTCAGTAAATTCTAAGTTTTTCAGTGCAACTCACTCATATACAATGAACTACACTGTGCATTTCGTCTAATGCGGGTTTTTCAGTAAATTCTAAGTTTTTCAGTGCAACTCACTCATATACCATGTACTACACTGTGCATTTCGTCTAATGCGGGTTTTTCAGTAAATTCTAAGTTTTTCAGTGCAACTCACTCATATACTATGTACTACACTGTGCATTTCGTCTAATGCGGGTTTTTCAGTAAATTCTAAGTTTTTCAGTGCAACTCACTCATATACAATGTACTACACTGTGCATTTCGTCTAATGCGGGTTTTTCAGTAAATTCTAAGTTTTTCAGTGCAACTCACTCATATACAATGTACTACACTGTGCATTTTGTCTAATGCGGGTTTTTCAGTAAATTCTAAGTTTTTCAGTGCAACTCACTCATATACAATGTACTACACTGTGCATTTCGTCTAATGCGGGTTTTTCAGTAAATTCTAAGTTTTTCAGTGCAACTCACTCATATACAATGTACTACACTGTGCATTTCGTCTAATGCGGGTTTTTCAGTAAATTCTAAGTTTTTCAGTGCAACTCACTCATATACAATGTACTACACTGTACATTTCGTCTAATCGGATTTTCAGTAAATTCTAAGTTTTTCAGTGCAACTCACTCATATACAATGTACTACACTGTGCATTTCGTCTAATGCGGGTTTTTCAGTAAATTCTAAGTTTTTCAGTGCAACTCACTCATATACAATGTACTACACTGTGCATTTCATCCAATGCGGGTTTTTCAGTAAATTCTAAGTTTTTCAGTGCAACTCACTCATATACAATGTACTACACTGTGCATTTCGTCTAATGCGGGTTTTTCAGTAAATTCTAAGTTTTTCAGTGCAACTCACTCATATACAGTGTACTACACTGTGCATTTCGTCTAATGCGGGTTTTTCAGTAAATTCTAAGTTTTTCAGTGCAACTCACTCATATACAATGTACTACACTGTGCATTTCGTCTAATGCGGGTTTTTCAGTAAATTCTAAGTTTTTCAGTGCAACTCACTCATATACAATGTACTACACTGTTCATTTCGTCTAATGCAGGTTTTTCAGTAAATTCTAAGTTTTTCAGTGCAACTCACTCATATACAATGTACTACACTGTGCATTTCGTCTAATGCGGGTTTTTCAGTAAATTCTAAGTTTTTCAGTGCAACTCACTCATATACAATGTACTACACTGTGCATTTCGTCTAATGCGGGTTTTTCAGTAAATTCTAAGTTTTTCAGTGCAACTCACTCATATACAATGTACTACACTGTGCATTTCGTCTAATGCGGGTTTTTCAGTAAATTCTAAGTTTTTCAGTGCAACTCACTCATATACAATGTACTACACTGTGCATTTCGTCTAATCGGATTTTCAGTAAATTCTAAGTTTTTCAGTGCAACTCACTCATATACAATGTACTACACTGTGCATTTCGTCTAATGCGGGTTTTTTAGTAAATTCTAAGTTTTTCAGTGCAACTCACTCATATACAATGTACTACACTGTGCATTTCATCTAATGCGGGTTTTTCAGTAAATTCTAAGTTTTTCAGTGCAACTCACTCATATACAATGTACTACACTGTGCATTTCGTCTAATGCGGGTTTTTCAGTAAATTCTAAGTTTTTCAGTGCAACTCACTCATATACAATGTACTACACTGTGCATTTCGTCTAATGCGGGTTTTTCAGTAAATTCTAAGTTTTTCAGTGCAACTCACTCATATACAATGTACTACACTGTGCATTTCGTCTAATGCGGGTTTTTCAGTAAATTCTAAGTTTTTCAGTGCAACTCACTCATATACAATGTACTACACTGTGCATTTCGTCTAATGCGGGTTTTTCAGTAAATTCTAAGTTTTTCAGTGCAACTCACTCATATACAATGTACTACACTGTGCATTTCGTCTAATGCGGGTTTTTCAGTAAATTCTAAGTTTTTCAGTGCAACTCACTCATATACAATGTACTACACTGTGCATTTCGTCTAATGCAGGTTTTCAGTAAATTCTAAGTTTTTCAGTGCAACTCACTCATATACAATGTACTACACTGTGCATTTCGTCTAATGCGGGTTTTTCAGTAAATTCTAAGTTTTTCAGTGCAACTCACTCATATACAATGTACTACACTGTGCATTTCGTCTAATGCGTTTTTTTCAGTAAATTCTAAGTTTTTCAGTGCAACTCACTCATATACAATGAACTACACTGTGCATTTCGTCTAATGCGGGTTTTTCAGTAAATTCTAAGTTTTTCAGTGCAACTCACTCATATACCATGTACTACACTGTGCATTTCGTCTAATGCGGGTTTTTCAGTAAATTCTAAGTTTTTCAGTGCAACTCACTCATATACTATGTACTACACTGTGCATTTCGTCTAATGCGGGTTTTTCAGTAAATTCTAAGTTTTTCAGTGCAACTCACTCATATACAATGTACTACACTGTGCATTTCGTCTAATGCGGGTTTTTCAGTAAATTCTAAGTTTTTCAGTGCAACTCACTCATATACAATGTACTACACTGTGCATTTTGTCTAATGCGGGTTTTTCAGTAAATTCTAAGTTTTTCAGTGCAACTCACTCATATACAATGTACTACACTGTGCATTTCGTCTAATGCGGGTTTTTCAGTAAATTCTAAGTTTTTCAGTGCAACTCACTCATATACAATGTACTACACTGTGCATTTCGTCTAATGCGGGTTTTTCAGTAAATTCTAAGTTTTTCAGTGCAACTCACTCATATACAATGTACTACACTGTACATTTCGTCTAATCGGATTTTCAGTAAATTCTAAGTTTTTCAGTGCAACTCACTCATATACAATGTACTACACTGTGCATTTCGTCTAATGCGGGTTTTTCAGTAAATTCTAAGTTTTTCAGTGCAACTCACTCATATACAATGTACTACACTGTGCATTTCATCCAATGCGGGTTTTTCAGTAAATTCTAAGTTTTTCAGTGCAACTCACTCATATACAATGTACTACACTGTGCATTTCGTCTAATGCGGGTTTTTCAGTAAATTCTAAGTTTTTCAGTGCAACTCACTCATATACAGTGTACTACACTGTGCATTTCGTCTAATGCGGGTTTTTCAGTAAATTCTAAGTTTTTCAGTGCAACTCACTCATATACAATGTACTACACTGTGCATTTCGTCTAATGCGGGTTTTTCAGTAAATTCTAAGTTTTTCAGTGCAACTCACTCATATACAATGTACTACACTGTGCATTTCGTCTAATGCGGGTTTTTCAGTAAATTCTAAATTTTTCAGTGCAACTCACTCATATACAATGTACTACACTGTGCATTTCGTCTAATGCGGGTTTTTCAGTAAATTCTAAGTTTTTCAGTGCAACTCACTCATATACAATGTACTACACTGTGCATTTCGTCTAATGCGGGTTTTTCAGTAAATTCTAAGTTTTTCAGTGCAACTCACTCATATACAATGTACTACACTGTGCATTTCGTCTAATTCGGGTTTTTCAGTAAATTCTAAGTTTTTCAGTGCAACTCACTCATATACAATGTACTACACTGTGCATTTCGTCTAATGCAGGTTTTCAGTAAATTATAAGTTTTTCAGTGCAACTCACTCATATACAATGTACTACACTGTGCATTTCGTCTAATGCGGGTTTTTCAGTAAATTCTAAGTTTTTCAGTGCAACTCACTCATATACAATGTACTACACTGTGCATTTCGTCTAATGCGGGTTTTTCAGTAAATTCTAAGTTTTTCAGTGCAACTCACTCATATACAATGTACTACACTGTGCATTTCGTCTAATCGGATTTTCAGTAAATTCTAAGTTTTTCAGTGCAACTCACTCATATACAATGTACTACACTGTGCATTTCGTCTAATGCGGGTTTTTTAGTAAATTCTAAGTTTTTCAGTGCAACTCACTCATATACAATGTACTACACTGTGCATTTCATCTAATGCGGGTTTTTCAGTAAATTCTAAGTTTTTCAGTGCAACTCACTCATATACAATGTACTACACTGTGCATTTCGTCTAATGCGGGTTTTTCAGTAAATTCTAAGTTTTTCAGTGCAACTCACTCATATACAATGTACTACACTGTGCATTTCGTCTAATGCGGGTTTTTCAGTAAATTCTAAGTTTTTCAGTGCAACTCACTCATATACAATGTACTACACTGTGCATTTCGTCTAATGCGGGTTTTTCAGTAAATTCTAAGTTTTTCAGTGCAACTCACTCATATACAATGTACTACACTGTGCATTTCGTCTAATGCGGGTTTTTCAGTAAATTCTAAGTTTTTCAGTGCAACTCACTCATATACAATGTACTACACTGTGCATTTCGTCTAATGCCGGTTTTTCAGTAAATTCTAAGTTTTTCAGTGCAACTCACTCATATACAATGTACTACACTGTGCATTTCGTCTAATGCAGGTTTTCAGTAAATTCTAAGTTTTTCAGTGCAACTCACTCATATACAATGTACTACACTGTGCATTTCGTCTAATGCGGGTTTTTCAGTAAATTCTAAGTTTTTCAGTGCAACTCACTCATATACAATGTACTACACTGTGCATTTCGTCTAATGCGTTTTTTTCAGTAAATTCTAAGTTTTTCAGTGCAACTCACTCATATACAATGAACTACACTGTGCATTTCGTCTAATGCGGGTTTTTCAGTAAATTCTAAGTTTTTCAGTGCAACTCACTCATATACAATGTACTACACTGTGCATTTCGTCTAATGCGGGTTTTTCAGTAAATTCTAAGTTTTTCAGTGCAACTCACTCATATACTATGTACTACACTGTGCATTTCGTCTAATGCGGGTTTTTCAGTAAATTCTAAGTTTTTCAGTGCAACTCACTCATATACAATGTACTACACTGTGCATTTCGTCTAATGCGGGTTTTTCAGTAAATTCTAAGTTTTTCAGTGCAACTCACTCATATACAATGTACTACACTGTTCATTTCGTCTAATGCAGGTTTTTCAGTAAATTCTAAGTTTTTCAGTGCAACTCACTCATATACAATGTACTACACTGTGCATTTTGTCTAATGCGGGTTTTTCAGTAAATTCTAAGTTTTTCAGTGCAACTCACTCATATACAATGTACTACACTGTGCATTTCGTCTAATGCGGGTTTTTCAGTAAATTCTAAGTTTTTCAGTGCAACTCACTCATATACAATGTACTACACTGTGCATTTCGTCTAATGCGGGTTTTTCAGTAAATTCTAAGTTTTTCAGTGCAACTCACTCATATACAATGTACTACACTGTGCATTTCGTCTAATCGGATTTTCAGTAAATTCTAAGTTTTTCAGTGCAACTCACTCATATACAATGTACTACACTGTGCATTTCGTCTAATGCGGGTTTTTCAGTAAATTCTAAGTTTTTCAGTGCAACTCACTCATATACAATGTACTACACTGTGCATTTCATCCAATGCGGGTTTTTCAGTAAATTCTAAGTTTTTCAGTGCAACTCACTCATATACAATGTACTACACTGTGCATTTCGTCTAATGCGGGTTTTTCAGTAAATTCTAAGTTTTTCAGTGCAACTCACTCATATACAATGTACTACACTGTGCATTTCGTCTAATGCGGGTTTTTCAGTAAATTCTAAGTTTTTCAGTGCAACTCACTCATATACAATGTACTACACTGTGCATTTCGTCTAATGCGGGTTTTTCAGTAAATTCTAAGTTTTTCAGTGCAACTCACTCATATACAATGTACTACACTGTGCATTTCGTCTAATGCGGGTTTTTCAGTAAATTCTAAATTTTTCAGTGCAACTCACTCATATACAATGTACTACACTGTGCATTTCGTCTAATGCGGGTTTTTCAGTAAATTCTAAGTTTTTCAGTGCAACTCACTCATATACAATGTACTACACTGTGCATTTCGTCTAATGCGGGTTTTTCAGTAAATTCTAAGTTTTTCAGTGCAACTCACTCATATACAATGTACTACACTGTGCATTTCGTCTATTTCGGGTTTTTCAGTAAATTCTAAGTTTTTCAGTGCAACTCACTCATATACAATGTACTACACTGTGCATTTCGTCTAATGCAGGTTTTCAGTAAATTCTAAGTTTTTCAGTGCAACTCACTCATATACAATGTACTACACTGTGCATTTCGTCTAATGCGGGTTTTTCAGTAAATTCTAAGTTTTTCAGTGCAACTCACTCATATACAATGTACTACACTGTGCATTTCGTCTAATGCGGGTTTTTCAGTAAATTCTAAGTTTTTCAGTGCAACTCACTCATATACAATGTACTACACTGTGCATTTCGTCTAATGCGGGTTTTTCAGTAAATTCTAAGTTTTTCAGTGCAACTCACTCATATACAATGTACTACACTGTGCATTTCGTCTAATGCGGGTTTTTCAGTAAATTCTAAGTTTTTCAGTGCAACTCACTCATATACAATGTACTACACTGTGCATTTCGTCTAATGCGGGTTTTTTAGTAAATTCTAAGTTTTTCAGTGCAACTCACTCATATACAATGTACTACACTGTGCATTTCGTCTAATGCGGGTTTTTCAGTAAATTCTAAGTTTTTCAGTGCAACTCACTCATATACTATGTACTACACTGTACATTTCGTCTAATGCGGGTTTTTCAGTAAATTCTAAGTTTTTCAGTGCAACTCACTCATATACTATGTACTACACTGTACATTTCGTCTAATGCGGGTTTTTCAGTAAATTATAAGTTTTTCAGTGCAACCCACTCATATACTATGTACTACACTGTGCATTTCGTCTAATGCGGGTTTTTCAGTAAATTCTAAATTTTTCAGTGCAACTCACTCATATACAATGTACTACACTGTGCATTTCGTCTAATGCGGGTTTTTCAGTAAATTCTAAGTTTTTCAGTGCAACTCACTCATATACAATGTACTACACTGTGCATTTCGTCTAATGCGGGTTTTTCAGTAAATTCTAAGTTTTTCAGTGCAACTCACTCATATACAATGTACTACACTGTGCATTTCGTCTAATTCGGGTTTTTCAGTAAATTCTAAGTTTTTCAGTGCAACTCACTCATATACAATGTACTACACTGTGCATTTCGTCTAATGCAGGTTTTCAGTAAATTCTAAGTTTTTCAGTGCAACTCACTCATATACAATGTACTACACTGTGCATTTCGTCTAAATCGGGTTTTTCAGTAAATTCTAAGTTTTTCAGTGCAACTCACTCATATACAATGTACTACACTGTGCATTTCGTCTAATGCGGGTTTTTCAGTAAATTCTAAGTTTTTCAGTGCAACTCACTCATATACAATGTACTACACTGTGCATTTCGTCTAATGCGGGTTTTTCAGTAAATTCTAAGTTTTTCAGTGCAACTCACTCATATACAATGTACTACACTGTGCATTTCGTCTAATGCGGGTTTTTCAGTAAATTCTAAGTTTTTCAGTGCAACTCACTCATATACAATGTACTACACTGTGCATTTCGTCTAATGCGGGTTTTTTAGTAAATTCTAAGTTTTTCAGTGCAACTCACTCATATACAATGTACTACACTGTGCATTTCGTCTAATGCGGGTTTTTCAGTAAATTCTAAGTTTTTCAGTGCAACTCACTCATAAACTATGTACTACACTGTACATTTCGTCTAATGCGGGTTTTTCAGTAAATTCTAAGTTTTTCAGTGCAACTCACTCATATACTATGTACTACACTGTACATTTCGTCTAATGCGGGTTTTTCAGTAAATTATAAGTTTTTCAGTGCAACCCACTCATATACTATGTACTACACTGTGCATTTCGTCTAATGCGGGTTTTTCAGTAAATTCTAAGTTTTTCAGTGCAACTCACTCATATACAATGTACTACACTGTGCATTTCCTCTAATGCGGGTTTTTCAGTAAATTCTAAGTTTTTCAGTGCAACTCACTCATATACAATGTACTACACTGTGCATTTCGTCTAATGCGGGTTTTTCAGTAAATTCTAAGTTTTTCAGTGCAACTCACTCATATACAATGTACTACACTGTGCATTTCGTCTAATCGGATTTTCAGTAAATTCTAAGTTTTTCAGTGCAACTCACTCATATACAATGTACTACACTGTGCATTTCGTCTAATGCGGGTTTTTCAGTAAATTCTAAGTTTTTCAGTGCAACTCACTCATATACAATGTACTACACTGTGCATTTCGTCTAATGCGGGTTTTTCAGTAAATTCTAAGTTTTTCAGTGCAACTCACTCATATACAATGTACTACACTGTGCATTTCGTCTAATGCGGGTTTTTCAGTAAATTCTAAGTTTTTCAGTGCAACTCACTCATATACAATGTACTACACTGTGCATTTCGTCTAATGCGGGTTTTTCAGTAAATTCTAAGTTTTTCAGTGCAACTCACTCATATACAATGTACTACACTGTGCATTGCGTCTAATGCGGGTTTTTCAGTAAATTCTAAGTTTTTCAGTGCAACTCACTCATATACAATGTACTACACTGTGCATTTCGTCTAATGCGGGTTTTTCAGTAAATTCTAAGTTTTTCAGTGCAACTCACTCATATACAATGTACTACACTGTGCATTTCGTCTAATGCGGGTTTTTCAGTAAATTCTAAGTTTTTCAGTGCAACTCACTCATATACAATGTACTACACTGTGCATTTCGTCTAATGCGGGTTTTTCAGTAAATTCTAAGTTTTTCAGTGCAACTCACTCATATACAATGTACTACACTGTGCATTTCGTCTAATGCGTTTTTTTCAGTAAATTCTAAGTTTTTCAGTGCAACTCACTCATATACAATGAACTACACTGTGCATTTCGTCTAATGCGGGTTTTTCAGTAAATTCTAAGTTTTTCAGTGCAACTCACTCATATACAATGAACTACACTGTGGATTTCGTCTAATGCGGGTTTTTCAGTAAATTCTAAGTTTTTCAGTGCAACTCACTCATATACAATGTACTACACTGTGCATTTCGTCTAATGCGGGTTTTTCAGTAAATTCTAAGTTTTTCAGTGCAACTCACTCATATACAATGTACTACACTGTGCATTTCGTCTAATGCGGGTTTTTCAGTAAATTCTAAGTTTTTCAGTGCAACTCACTCATATACAATGTACTACACTGTGCATTTCGTCTAATGCGGGTTTTTCAGTAAATTCTAAGTTTTTCAGTGCAACTCACTCATATACTATGTACTACACTGTGCATTTCGTCTAATGCGGGTTTTTCAGTAAATTCTAAGTTTTTCAGTGCAACTCACTCATATACAATGTACTACACTGTGCATTTCGTCTAATGCGGGTTTTTCAGTAAATTCTAAGTTTTTCAGTGCAACTCACTCATATACAATGTACTACACTGTTCACTTCGTCTAATGCGGGTTTTTCAGTAAATTTTAAGTTTTTCAGTGCAACTCACTCATATACAATGTACTACACTGTGCATTTCGTCTAATGCGGGTTTTTCAGTAAATTCTAAGTTTTTCAGTGCAACTCACTCATATACAATGTACTACACTGTGCATTTCGTCTAATGCGGGTTTTTCAGTAAATTCTAAGTTTTTCAGTGCAACTCACTCATATACAATGTACTACACTGTGCATTTCGTCTAATGCGGGTTTTTCAGTAAATTCTAAGTTTTTCAGTGCAACTCACTCATATACAATGTACTACACTGTGCATTTCGTCTAATCGGATTTTCAGTAAATTCTAAGTTTTTCAGTGCAACTCACTCATATACAATGTACTACACTGTGCATTTCGTCTAATGCGGGTTTTTCAGTAAATTCTAAGTTTTTCAGTGCAACTCACTCATATACAATGTACTACACTGTGCATTTCGTCTAATGCGGGTTTTTCAGTAAATTCTAAGTTTTTCAGTGCAACTCACTCATATACAATGTACTACACTGTGCATTTCGTCTAATGCGGGTTTTTCAGTAAATTCTAAGTTTTTCAGTGCAACTCACTCATATACAATGTACTACACTGTGCATTTCGTCTAATGCGGGTTTTTCAGTAAATTCTAAGTTTTTCAGTGCAACTCACTCATATACAATGTACTACACTGTGCATTTCGTCTAATGCGGGTTTTTCAGTAAATTCTAAGTTTTTCAGTGCAACTCACTCATATACAATGTACTACACTGTGCATTTCGTCTAATGCGGGTTTTTCAGTAAATTCTAAGTTTTTCAGTGCAACTCACTCATATACAATGTACTACACTGTGCATTTCGTCTAATGCGGGTTTTTCAGTAAATTCTAAGTTTTTCAGTGCAACTCACTCATATACAATGTACTACACTGTGCATTTCGTCTAATGCGGGTTTTTCAGTAAATTCTAAGTTTTTCAGTGCAACTCACTCATATACAATGTACTACACTGTGCATTTCGTCTAATGCGGGTTTTTCAGTAAATTCTAAATTTTTCAGTGCAACTCACTCATATACAATGTACTACACTGTGCATTTCGTCTAATGCGGGTTTTTCAGTAAATTCTAAGTTTTTCAGTGCAACTCACTCATATACAATGTACTACACTGTGCATTTCGTCTAATGCGGGTTTTTCAGTAAATTCTAAGTTTTTCAGTGCAACTCACTCATATACAATGTACTACACTGTGCATTTCGTCTAATTCGGGTTTTTCAGTAAATTCTAAGTTTTTCAGTGCAACTCACTCATATACAATGTACTACACTGTGCATTTCGTCTAATGCAGGTTTTCAGTAAATTCTAAGTTTTTCAGTGCAACTCACTCATATACAATGTACTACACTGTGCATTTCGTCTAATGCGGGTTTTTCAGTAAATTCTAAGTTTTTCAGTGCAACTCACTCATATACAATGTACTACACTGTGCATTTCGTCTAATGCGGGTTTTTTAGTAAATTCTAAGTTTTTCAGTGCAACTCACTCATATACAATGTACTACACTGTGCATTTCGTCTAATGCGGGTTTTTCAGTAAATTCTAAGTTTTTCAGTGCAACTCACTCATATACTATGTACTACACTGTACATTTCGTCTAATGCGGGTTTTTCAGTAAATTCTAAGTTTTTCAGTGCAACTCACTCATATACTATGTACTACACTGTACATTTCGTCTAATGCGGGTTTTTCAGTAAATTATAAGTTTTTCAGTGCAACCCACTCATATACTATGTACTACACTGTGCATTTCGTCTAATGCGGGTTTTTCAGTAAATTCTAAATTTTTCAGTGCAACTCACTCATATACAATGTACTACACTGTGCATTTCGTCTAATGCGGGTTTTTCAGTAAATTCTAAGTTTTTCAGTGCAACTCACTCATATACAATGTACTACACTGTGCATTTCGTCTAATGCGGGTTTTTCAGTAAATTCTAAGTTTTTCAGTGCAACTCACTCATATACAATGTACTATACTGTGCATTTCGTCTAATTCGGGTTTTTCAGTAAATTCTAAGTTTTTCAGTGCAACTCACTCATATACAATGTACTACACTGTGCATTTCGTCTAATGCAGGTTTTCAGTAAATTCTAAGTTTTTCAGTGCAACTCACTCATATACAATGTACTACACTGTGCATTTCGTCTAATGCGGGTTTTTCAGTAAATTCTAAGTTTTTCAGTGCAACTCACTCATATACAATGTACTACACTGTGCATTTCGTCTAATGCGGGTTTTTCAGTAAATTCTAAGTTTTTCAGTGCAACTCACTCATATACAATGTACTACACTGTGCATTTCGTCTAATGCGGGTTTTTCAGTAAATTCTAAGTTTTTCAGTGCAACTCACTCATATACAATGTACTACACTGTGCATTTCGTCTAATGCGGGTTTTTCAGTAAATTCTAAGTTTTTCAGTGCAACTCACTCATATACAATGTACTACACTGTGCATTTCGTCTAATGCGGGTTTTTTAGTAAATTCTAAGTTTTTCAGTGCAACTCACTCATATACAATGTACTACACTGTGCATTTCGTCTAATGCGGGTTTTTCAGTAAATTCTAAGTTTTTCAGTGCAACTCACTCATATACTATGTACTACACTGTACATTTCGTCTAATGCGGGTTTTTCAGTAAATTCTAAGTTTTTCAGTGCAACTCACTCATATACTATGTACTACACTGTACATTTCGTCTAATGCGGGTTTTTCAGTAAATTATAAGTTTTTCAGTGCAACCCACTCATATACTATGTACTACACTGTGCATTTCGTCTAATGCGGGTTTTTCAGTAAATTCTAAGTTTTTCAGTGCAACTCACTCATATACAATGTACTACACTGTGCATTTCCTCTAATGCGGGTTTTTCAGTAAATTCTAAGTTTTTCAGTGCAACTCACTCATATACAATGTACTACACTGTGCATTTCGTCTAATGCGGGTTTTTCAGTAAATTCTAAGTTTTTCAGTGCAACTCACTCATATACAATGTACTACACTGTGCATTTCGTCTAATCGGATTTTCAGTAAATTCTAAGTTTTTCAGTGCAACTCACTCATATACAATGTACTACACTGTGCATTTCGTCTAATGCGGGTTTTTCAGTAAATTCTAAGTTTTTCAGTGCAACTCACTCATATACAATGTACTACACTGTGCATTTCATCTAATGCGGGTTTTTCAGTAAATTCTAAGTTTTTCAGTGCAACTCACTCATATACAATGTACTACACTGTGCATTTCGTCTAATGCGGGTTTTTCAGTAAATTCTAAGTTTTTCAGTGCAACTCACTCATATACAATGTACTACACTGTGCATTGCGTCTAATGCGGGTTTTTCAGTAAATTCTAAGTTTTTCAGTGCAACTCACTCATATACAATGTACTACACTGTGCATTTCGTCTAATGCGGGTTTTTCAGTAAATTCTAAGTTTTTCAGTGCAACTCACTCATATACAATGTACTACACTGTGCATTTCGTCTAATGCGGGTTTTTCAGTAAATTCTAAGTTTTTCAGTGCAACTCACTCATATACAATGTACTACACTGTGCATTTCGTCTAATGCGGGTTTTTCAGTAAATTCTAAGTTTTTCAGTGCAACTCACTCATATACAATGTACTACACTGTGCATTTCGTCTAATGCGTTTTTTTCAGTAAATTCTAAGTTTTTCAGTGCAACTCACTCATATACAATGAACTACACTGTGCATTTCGTCTAATGCGGGTTTTTCAGTAAATTCTAAGTTTTTCAGTGCAACTCACTCATATACAATGAACTACACTGTGGATTTCGTCTAATGCGGGTTTTTCAGTAAATTCTAAGTTTTTCAGTGCAACTCACTCATATACAATGTACTACACTGTGCATTTCGTCTAATGCGGGTTTTTCAGTAAATTCTAAGTTTTTCAGTGCAACTCACTCATATACAATGTACTACACTGTGCATTTCGTCTAATGCGGGTTTTTCAGTAAATTCTAAGTTTTTCAGTGCAACTCACTCATATACAATGTACTACACTGTGCATTTCGTCTAATGCGGGTTTTTCAGTAAATTCTAAGTTTTTCAGTGCAACTCACTCATATACTATGTACTACACTGTGCATTTCGTCTAATGCGGGTTTTTCAGTAAATTCTAAGTTTTTCAGTGCAACTCACTCATATACAATGTACTACACTGTGCATTTCGTCTAATGCGGGTTTTTCAGTAAATTCTAAGTTTTTCAGTGCAACTCACTCATATACAATGTACTACACTGTTCACTTCGTCTAATGCGGGTTTTTCAGTAAATTTTAAGTTTTTCAGTGCAACTCACTCATATACAATGTACTACACTGTGCATTTCGTCTAATGCGGGTTTTTCAGTAAATTCTAAGTTTTTCAGTGCAACTCACTCATATACAATGTACTACACTGTGCATTTCGTCTAATGCGGGTTTTTCAGTAAATTCTAAGTTTTTCAGTGCAACTCACTCATATACAATGTACTACACTGTGCATTTCGTCTAATGCGGGTTTTTCAGTAAATTCTAAGTTTTTCAGTGCAACTCACTCATATACAATGTACTACACTGTGCATTTCGTCTAATCGGATTTTCAGTAAATTCTAAGTTTTTCAGTGCAACTCACTCATATACAATGTACTACACTGTGCATTTCGTCTAATGCGGGTTTTTCAGTAAATTCTAAGTTTTTCAGTGCAACTCACTCATATACAATGTACTACACTGTGCATTTCGTCTAATGCGGGTTTTTCAGTAAATTCTAAGTTTTTCAGTGCAACTCACTCATATACAATGTACTACACTGTGCATTTCGTCTAATGCGGGTTTTTCAGTAAATTCTAAGTTTTTCAGTGCAACTCACTCATATACAATGTACTACACTGTGCATTTCGTCTAATGCGGGTTTTTCAGTAAATTCTAAGTTTTTCAGTGCAACTCACTCATATACAATGTACTACACTGTGCATTTCGTCTAATGCGGGTTTTTCAGTAAATTCTAAGTTTTTCAGTGCAACTCACTCATATACAATGTACTACACTGTGCATTTCGTCTAATGCGGGTTTTTCAGTAAATTCTAAGTTTTTCAGTGCAACTCACTCATATACAATGTACTACACTGTGCATTTCGTCTAATGCGGGTTTTTCAGTAAATTCTAAGTTTTTCAGTGCAACTCACTCATATACAATGTACTACACTGTGCATTTCGTCTAATGCGGGTTTTTCAGTAAATTCTAAGTTTTTCAGTGCAACTCACTCATATACAATGTACTACACTGTGCATTTCGTCTAATGCGGGTTTTTCAGTAAATTCTAAATTTTTCAGTGCAACTCACTCATATACAATGTACTACACTGTGCATTTCGTCTAATGCGGGTTTTTCAGTAAATTCTAAGTTTTTCAGTGCAACTCACTCATATACAATGTACTACACTGTGCATTTCGTCTAATGCGGGTTTTTCAGTAAATTCTAAGTTTTTCAGTGCAACTCACTCATATACAATGTACTACACTGTGCATTTCGTCTAATTCGGGTTTTTCAGTAAATTCTAAGTTTTTCAGTGCAACTCACTCATATACAATGTACTACACTGTGCATTTCGTCTAATGCAGGTTTTCAGTAAATTCTAAGTTTTTCAGTGCAACTCACTCATATACAATGTACTACACTGTGCATTTCGTCTAATGCGGGTTTTTCAGTAAATTCTAAGTTTTTCAGTGCAACTCACTCATATACAATGTACTACACTGTGCATTTCGTCTAATGCGGGTTTTTTAGTAAATTCTAAGTTTTTCAGTGCAACTCACTCATATACAATGTACTACACTGTGCATTTCGTCTAATGCGGGTTTTTCAGTAAATTCTAAGTTTTTCAGTGCAACTCACTCATATACTATGTACTACACTGTACATTTCGTCTAATGCGGGTTTTTCAGTAAATTCTAAGTTTTTCAGTGCAACTCACTCATATACTATGTACTACACTGTACATTTCGTCTAATGCGGGTTTTTCAGTAAATTATAAGTTTTTCAGTGCAACCCACTCATATACTATGTACTACACTGTGCATTTCGTCTAATGCGGGTTTTTCAGTAAATTCTAAATTTTTCAGTGCAACTCACTCATATACAATGTACTACACTGTGCATTTCGTCTAATGCGGGTTTTTCAGTAAATTCTAAGTTTTTCAGTGCAACTCACTCATATACAATGTACTACACTGTGCATTTCGTCTAATGCGGGTTTTTCAGTAAATTCTAAGTTTTTCAGTGCAACTCACTCATATACAATGTACTATACTGTGCATTTCGTCTAATTCGGGTTTTTCAGTAAATTCTAAGTTTTTCAGTGCAACTCACTCATATACAATGTACTACACTGTGCATTTCGTCTAATGCAGGTTTTCAGTAAATTCTAAGTTTTTCAGTGCAACTCACTCATATACAATGTACTACACTGTGCATTTCGTCTAATGCGGGTTTTTCAGTAAATTCTAAGTTTTTCAGTGCAACTCACTCATATACAATGTACTACACTGTGCATTTCGTCTAATGCGGGTTTTTCAGTAAATTCTAAGTTTTTCAGTGCAACTCACTCATATACAATGTACTACACTGTGCATTTCGTCTAATGCGGGTTTTTCAGTAAATTCTAAGTTTTTCAGTGCAACTCACTCATATACAATGTACTACACTGTGCATTTCGTCTAATGCGGGTTTTTCAGTAAATTCTAAGTTTTTCAGTGCAACTCACTCATATACAATGTACTACACTGTGCATTTCGTCTAATGCGGGTTTTTTAGTAAATTCTAAGTTTTTCAGTGCAACTCACTCATATACAATGTACTACACTGTGCATTTCGTCTAATGCGGGTTTTTCAGTAAATTCTAAGTTTTTCAGTGCAACTCACTCATATACTATGTACTACACTGTACATTTCGTCTAATGCGGGTTTTTCAGTAAATTCTAAGTTTTTCAGTGCAACTCACTCATATACTATGTACTACACTGTACATTTCGTCTAATGCGGGTTTTTCAGTAAATTATAAGTTTTTCAGTGCAACCCACTCATATACTATGTACTACACTGTGCATTTCGTCTAATGCGGGTTTTTCAGTAAATTCTAAGTTTTTCAGTGCAACTCACTCATATACAATGTACTACACTGTGCATTTCCTCTAATGCGGGTTTTTCAGTAAATTCTAAGTTTTTCAGTGCAACTCACTCATATACAATGTACTACACTGTGCATTTCGTCTAATGCGGGTTTTTCAGTAAATTCTAAGTTTTTCAGTGCAACTCACTCATATACAATGTACTACACTGTGCATTTCGTCTAATCGGATTTTCAGTAAATTCTAAGTTTTTCAGTGCAACTCACTCATATACAATGTACTACACTGTGCATTTCGTCTAATGCGGGTTTTTCAGTAAATTCTAAGTTTTTCAGTGCAACTCACTCATATACAATGTACTACACTGTGCATTTCATCTAATGCGGGTTTTTCAGTAAATTCTAAGTTTTTCAGTGCAACTCACTCATATACAATGTACTACACTGTGCATTTCGTCTAATGCGGGTTTTTCAGTAAATTCTAAGTTTTTCAGTGCAACTCACTCATATACAATGTACTACACTGTGCATTTCGTCTAATGCGGGTTTTTCAGTAAATTCTAAGTTTTTCAGTGCAACTCACTCATATACAATGTACTACACTGTGCATTTCGTCTAATGCGGGTTTTTCAGTAAATTCTAAGTTTTTCAGTGCAACTCACTCATATACAATGTACTACACTGTGCATTTCGTCTAATGCGGGTTTTTCAGTAAATTCTAAGTTTTTCAGTGCAACTCACTCATATACAATGTACTACACTGTGCATTTCGTCTAATGCGGGTTTTTCAGTAAATTCTAAGTTTTTCAGTGCAACTCACTCATATACAATGTACTACACTGTGCATTTCGTCTAATGCGGGTTTTTCAGTAAATTCTAAGTTTTTCAGTGCAACTCACTCATATACAATGTACTACACTGTTCATTTCGTCTAATTCGGGTTTTTCAGTAAATTCTAAGTTTTTCAGTGCAACTCACTCATATACAATGTACTACACTGTGCATTTCGTCTAATGCAGGTTTTCAGTAAATTCTAAGTTTTTCAGTGCAACTCACTCATATACAATGTACTACACTGTGCATTTCGTCTAATGCGTGTTTTTCAGTAAATTCTAAGTTTTTCAGTGCAACTCACTCATATACAATGTACTACACTGTGCATTTCGTCTAATGCGGGTTTTTCAGTAAATTCTAAGTTTTTCAGTGCAACTCACTCATATACAATGTACTACACTGTGCATTTCGTCTAATGCGGGTTTTTCAGTAAATTCTAAGTTTTTCAGTGCAACTCACTCATATACAATGTACTACACTGTGCATTTCGTCTAATCGGATTTTCAGTAAATTCTAAGTTTTTCAGTGCAACTCACTCATATACAATGTACTACACTGTGCATTTCGTCTAATGCGGGTTTTTCAGTAAATTCTAAGTTTTTCAGTGCAACTCACTCATATACAATGTACTACACTGTGCATTTCATCTAATGCGGGTTTTTCAGTAAATTCTAAGTTTTTCAGTGCAACTCACTCATATACAATGTACTACACTGTGCATTTCGTCTAATGCGGGTTTTTCAGTAAATTCTAAGTTTTTCAGTGCAACTCACTCATATACAATGTACTACACTGTGCATTTCGTCTAATGCGGGTTTTTCAGTAAATTCTAAGTTTTTCAGTGCAACTCACTCATATACAATGTACTACACTGTGCATTTCGTCTAATGCGGGTTTTTCAGTAAATTCTAAGTTTTTCAGTGCAACTCACTCATATACAATGTACTACACTGTGCATTTCGTCTAATGCGGGTTTTTCAGTAAATTCTAAGTTTTTCAGTGCAACTCACTCATATACAATGTACTACACTGTGCATTTCGTCTAATGCGGGTTTTTCAGTAAATTCTAAGTTTTTCAGTGCAACTCACTCATATACAATGTACTAAACTGTGCATTTCGTCTAATGCGGGTTTTTTAGTAAATTCTAAGTTTTTCAGTGCAACTCACTCATATACAATGTACTACACTGTGCATTTCGTCTAATGCGGGTTTTTTAGTAAATTCTAAGTTTTTCAGTGCAACTCACTCATATACAATGTACTACACTGTGCATTTCGTCTAATGCGGGTTTTTCAGTAAATTCTAAGTTTTTCAGTGCAACTCACTCATATACTATGTACTACACTGTACATTTCGTCTAATGCGGGTTTTTCAGTAAATTCTAAGTTTTTCAGTGCAACTCACTCATATACTATGTACTACACTGTACATTTCGTCTAATGCGGGTTTTTCAGTAAATTATAAGTTTTTCAGTGCAACCCACTCATATACTATGTACTACACTGTGCATTTCCTCTAATGCGGGTTTTTCAGTAAATTCTAAGTTTTTCAGTGCAACTCACTCATATACAATGTACTACACTGTGCATTTCGTCTAATGCGGGTTTTTCAGTAAATTTTAAGTTTTTCAGTGCAACTCACTCATATACAATGTACTACACTGTGCATTTCGTCTAATCGGATTTTCAGTAAATTCTAAGTTTTTCAGTGCAACTCACTCATATACAATGTACTACACTGTGCATTTCGTCTAATGCGGGTTTTTCAGTAAATTCTAAGTTTTTCAGTGCAACTCACTCATATACAATGTACTACACTGTGCATTTCATCTAATGCGGGTTTTTCAGTAAATTCTAAGTTTTTCAGTGCAACTCACTCATATACAATGTACTACACTGTGCATTTCGTCTAATGTGGGTTTTTCAGTAAATTCTAAGTTTTTCAGTGCAACTCACTCATATACAATGTACTACACTGTGCATTTCGTCTAATGCGGGTTTTTCAGTAAATTCTAAGTTTTTCAGTGCAACTCACTCATATACAATGTACTACACTGTGCATTTCGTCTAATGCGGGTTTTTCAGTAAATTCTAAGTTTTTCAGTGCAACTCACTCATATACAATGTACTACACTGTACATTTCGTCTAATGCGGGTTTTTCAGTAAATTCTAAGTTTTTCAGTGCAACTCACTCATATACAATGTACTACACTGTGCATTTCGTCTAATGCGGGTTTTTCAGTAAATTCTAAGTTTTTCAGTGCAACTCACTCATATACAATGTACTACACTGTGCATTTCGTCTAATGCGGGTTTTTCAGTAAATTCTAAGTTTTTCAGTGCAACTCACTCATATACAATGTACTACACTGTGCATTTCGTCTAATGCGGGTTTTTCAGTAAATTCTAAGTTTTTCAGTGCAACTCACTCATATACAATGTACTACACTGTGCATTTCGTCTAATGCGGGTTTTTCAGTAAATTCTAAGTTTTTCAGTGCAACTCACTCATATACAATGTACTACACTGTGCATTTCGTCTAATGCGGGTTTTTCAGTAAATTCTAAGTTTTTCCATGCAACTCACTGATATACAATGTACTACACTGTGCATTTCGTCTAATGCGGGTTTTTCAGTAAATTCTAAGTTTTTCCTGCAACTCACTCATATACAATGTACTACACTGTGCATTTCGTCTAATGCGGGTTTTTCAGTAAATTCTAAGTTTTTCAGTGCAACCTACTCATACACAATGTACTACACTGTGCATTTCGTCTAATGCGGGTTTTTCAGTAAATTCTAAGTTTTTCAGTGCAACTCACTCATATACAATGTACTACACTGTGCATTTCGTCTAATGCGGGTTTTTCAGTAAATTCTAAGTTTTTCAGTGCAACTCACTCATATACAATGTACTACACTGTGCATTTCGTCTAATGCGGGTTTTTTAGTAAATTCTAAGTTTTTCAGTGCAACTCACTCATATACAATGTACTACACTGTGCATTTCGTCTAATGCGGGTTTTTCAGTAAATTCTAAGTTTTTCAGTGCAACTCACTCATATACTATGTACTACACTGTACATTTCGTCTAATGCGGGTTTTTCAGTAAATTCTAAGTTTTTCAGTGCAACTCACTCATATACTATGTACTACACTGTACATTTCGTCTAATGCGGGTTTTTCAGTAAATTATAAGTTTTTCAGTGCAACCCACTCATATACTATGTACTACACTGTGCATTTCGTCTAATGCGGGTTTTTCAGTAAATTCTAAGTTTTTCAGTGCAACTCACTCATATACAATGTACTACACTCTGCATTTCCTCTAATGCGGGTTTTTCAGTAAATTCTAAGTTTTTCAGTGCAACTCACTCATATACAATGTACTACACTGTGCATTTCGTCTAATGCGGGTTTTTCAGTAAATTCTAAGTTTTTCAGTGCAACTCACTCATATACAATGTACTACACTGTGCATTTCGTCTAATCGGATTTTCAGTAAATTCTAAGTTTTTCAGTGCAACTCACTCATATACAATGTACTACACTGTGCATTTCGTCTAATGCGGGTTTTTCAGTAAATTCTAAGTTTTTCAGTGCAACTCACTCATATACAATGTACTACACTGTGCATTTCATCTAATGCGGGTTTTTCAGTAAATTCTAAGTTTTTCAGTGCAACTCACTCATATACAATGTACTACACTGTGCATTTCGTCTAATGCGGGTTTTTCAGTAAATTCTAAGTTTTTCAGTGCAACTCACTCATATACAATGTACTACACTGTGCATTTCGTCTAATGCGGGTTTTTCAGTAAATTCTAAGTTTTTCAGTGCAACTCACTCATATACAATGTACTACACTGTGCATTTCGTCTAATGCGGGTTTTTCAGTAAATTCTAAGTTTTTCAGTGCAACTCACTCATATACAATGTACTACACTGTGCATTTCGTCTAATGCGGGTTTTTCAGTAAATTCTAAGTTTTTCAGTGCAACTCACTCATATACAATGTACTACACTGTGCATTTCGTCTAATGCGGGTTTTTCAGTAAATTCTAAGTTTTTCAGTGCAACTCACTCATATACAATGTACTACACTGTGCATTTCGTCTAATGCGGGTTTTTCAGTAAATTCTAAGTTTTTCAGTGCAACTCACTCATATACAATGTACCAAACTGTTCATTTCGTCTAATTCGGGTTTTTCAGTAAATTCTAAGTTTTTCAGTGCAACTCACTCATATACAATGTACTACACTGTGCATTTCGTCTAATGCAGGTTTTCAGTAAATTCTAAGTTTTTCAGTGCAACTCACTCATATACAATGTACTACACTGTGCATTTCGTCTAATGCGGGTTTTTCAGTAAATTCTAAGTTTTTCAGTGCAACTCACTCATATACAATGTACTACACTGTGCATTTCGTCTAATGCGGGTTTTTCAGTAAATTCTAAGTTTTTCAGTGCAACTCACTCATATACAATGTACTACACTGTGCATTTCGTCTAATGCGGGTTTTTCAGTAAATTCTAAGTTTTTCAGTGCAACTCACTCATATACAATGTACTACACTGTGCATTTCGTCTAATCGGATTTTCAGTAAATTCTAAGTTTTTCAGTGCAACTCACTCATATACAATGTACTACACTGTGCATTTCGTCTAATGCGGGTTTTTCAGTAAATTCTAAGTTTTTCAGTGCAACTCACTCATATACAATGTACTACACTGTGCATTTCATCTAATGCGGGTTTTTCAGTAAATTCTAAGTTTTTCAGTGCAACTCACTCATATACAATGTACTACACTGTGCATTTCGTCTAATGCGGGTTTTTCAGTAAATTCTAAGTTTTTCAGTGCAACTCACTCATATACAATGTACTACACTGTGCATTTCGTCTAATGCGGGTTTTTCAGTAAATTCTAAGTTTTTCAGTGCAACTCACTCATATACAATGTACTACACTGTGCATTTCGTCTAATGCGGGTTTTTCAGTAAATTCTAAGTTTTTCAGTGCAACTCACTCATATACAATGTACTACACTGTGCATTTCGTCTAATGCGGGTTTTTCAGTAAATTCTAAGTTTTTCAGTGCAACTCACTCATATACAATGTACTACACTGTGCATTTCGTCTAATGCGGGTTTTTCAGTAAATTCTAAGTTTTTCAGTGCAACTCACTCATATACAATGTACTACACTGTGCATTTCGTCTAATGCGGGTTTTTCAGTAAATTCTAAGTTTTTCAGTGCAACTCACTCATATACAATGTACTACACTGTGCATTTCGTCTAATTCGGGTTTTTCAGTAAATTCTAAGTTTTTCAGTGCAACTCACTCATATACAATGTACTACACTGTGCATTTCGTCTAATGCAGGTTTTCAGTAAATTCTAAGTTTTTCAGTGCAACTCACTCATATACAATGTACTACACTGTGCATTTCGTCTAATGCGGGTTTTTCAGTAAATTCTAAGTTTTTCAGTGCAACCCACTCATATACTATGTACTACACTGTGCATTTCCTCTAATGCGGGTTTTTCAGTAAATTCTAAGTTTTTCAGTGCAACTCACTCATATACAATGTACTACACTGTGCATTTCGTCTAATGCGGGTTTTTCAGTAAATTCTAAGTTTTTCAGTGCAACTCACTCATATACAATGTACTACACTGTGCATTTC